>NW_020524255.1:0-25000 GCF_003368295.1 Carassius auratus
GACAGTAAATGGCGAAAGGCAGCCAGCTGGCGCCGAACGTGCCCAAGATGATGGCGAGCGTGGAGACGCCCTTCTTGGTGGCCATGTAGTGCGAGGTGGTGAAGAAGTGCTGCTGCAGAGCGATCTGATGCGCGTGGTGACACACTATCTTACAGATCTTGAAGTACAGGCTGAGCATGAGGGCGAAGATGACGAAAAACGACGTGGCGAGGACGGTGAGGTTGGTGCGGTTGAGCGGACGCACGATGCTGCAGGTGGATGCATCATCCAAACAGTTCCAGCCCAAAACGGGCAGCAGTCCCAATCCCAGCGACGCACCCCATGTTCCCACCAGCATCAGATGCACATAATGCAGCGTCTTTTCTGAAAAGTACGTCAAGGCATTGTAGAGCGACAGGTAGCGGTCGACCGTAATAGCTAACAAGCTACTGATGGACGCTGTGAAGGACGCCACTAGGAATCCGACTGTTATGAGGCTGATGGTCTCAGATGAGACCAGATACTGGGAAAGCGAAGTCAGGAGTTGAATCCAGCCGGGCTAACGGTCAGCGGTGGCCAGGCTGCCAATCAGGATGAACATAGGGTTTGCGAAGCGTCGGTGTGTAGAAGATGATGGCACCACGATGGCATTCTCACAGGCGATCACCGTCCCAGAAAAGGCACAGCATGATGTCCCACGGGTTGACGGGTACTCGAGGGCCGCTGATGAGAGCGCCAGGGTCTGGTTGGCATCAAAGGCTTCGCTTCCAGCCACGAGGACTGTGGCGAACCCACGCCAGTCTCATTGAGCGCTGCGCTCCTCGTTCATCGCTCAGCCTAGATACACAACAATGATGTCAGATCAACAAACTAAACAAATCTATAAATGACATGTAGAGACTTTTCAACTTCAAAGAGTGAGTTTGATATAATTTGCATGGAAGAAATAATCACAGAACATTCGTTTTTTTAAAAGTTCAAATTGAAGTTCGCGTTTCAGCTGAGGACAGCGCAATCGAAAAAGACGACAGAAGTCCTTTTGGATGGATATTGCACTCGAATTAAGTCATAAACCATGTTAAGAAGTTTTATTCTACGCATTTGCATGAAGAAATCTATTTGGTCAATGAAAGGCAATTGGAAGCTGTCCATGGGTGCTGAATCTAAAAACGTTGCTTTTTTGTGAAGAACAAGATTGAATTAAGCCATTTAAAAAATATATTTTAAAATTAGTAAAACCTTGTTTAAAGTATTTCATCAGCAAAATAATAATAATATTAATTTGCTGAACGGAAATGAAAAAAAATTATTGCATTTGCACGGCAAGTCTCGTTGCCATTGCAAAGTCAATTGGAGCTGTCCCGTGGTACTGAATGGCAAAATGTTGGTTTGCAAAGAGAACACGGCGGATTAAGCATGCACTTTGAGCCTATACATATTTTTAAAAGTAGTAAACTATAAAAGTAGTTAAGTATATAATCGATAAAAATTGCTCATATTATGTCATGGTTTAATTTTTTTTTATAACATTGTGTTTAAAATCACAATTATGTTGGCTAAACGAACATAAATTAATCTCTAGGGTATGTGATGGCTGAAAATCATTAGACGCTATAAATGGCGAAGTCTTAGAGTTTCGCTTTCACTCACGAAAGAAGCAATTACAAAAACTGTTAGTTTGTGCAAAAACTTTTTTTTTAAATTTCAAAAATTGTGCAGTTGCTCTCCTACTTTTTCCTATTAAAAAGCCGCTATATGGGTAGATCTGAATCTCTTCATGGGACTTCATGCATAAATAACAAAGTAAAACCATGTTAAGAGAAATTTGAAATCAATATTTGGTTTACAGGAGTGTAAAAGCAGGAATTCATCTTCAAGGGATTTGACTATTGCTAATCAACGTCGCTTTAAATGATGATTCTGAGGATCTCGCTTTAACACACGAATTAAATTATAACTTTGTGCATACAAGTATTTTAAAAGATCACACTTAAAGAGCAAGATTCGAATAGAAATAGGGGACAAAGGCTTTATCGCACTTCAAATAAGACATTAAAGGAAAATGCAAACTTATATAAAAAAAATAAAAATAAAAAACTAGAAAAATGTTGAATGCGTTGTTTGTGCATCACGCTCTCCATGGTGCTGAAACCGGGAAAAATTTACAAGTAACGCAGTTCATAATCGAAAAAGCAATCGGTTGTCGTACCTTTTCCTTCACATGGAGGAAAACAAGAGACGAAGAGAGTTTCTTCAGCTGACCGCGTGCGTGTTCTTCTTCAGGTGAATCCTTAACCCCAGTCTGGATTGCTGGACATGAGTCCTGGATCTGGTTTAATACACGAGGAGCGCGAGAGCGGAGAGACTGACTGGCGCCTGCGGATCCGAGCGGCGCTTTTAAACCCTGATGACGTCAGCACGCCGCCGCCTACATCTGCGCGCGACCGAGCCGTTCGCATAACATCACCGATCAACAGGTGAATGATTGCAACCGATGTGCATGAGATACTATGTCAATGTTTGATCTAATGCAACATACTGAGCGCACGTGCTGTAATGATTTGTGCAATGAAAGGTGCCCCTGTATTTTATACAAAAATCTGTTTTACATTCACTTAAGATTGGCAAATTTGGATGATGGGCACATATGTTAAAGTACAATCTGAAGCCATCACTGTCCCCTAGTCCAGGTACAATCATTTCTTTACGAGGATTAAGATGTATGGATATAAATTCACACAACTTTTGAGCCAAAGACAACATGCTCTTACAGGTGACACAACACCGAACGCTCATATCCACAGAGAAAGACATCTGAAAGTTTTATCTAATGTGCCCCAACTTTAATCTTAAACTAGAGTTGCATGAGCTGAGGAACATATGCACAAGTGTTTCTGAAAATAACAATCAACCTAGCAACAGCATAAGCAACACCCTGACAACAACATCAGGTCAGCATCAGATGTGTGAATCATGCAACGGCCTCAGAGGACAGAGTTAATTATATAAAATGAGGATAAAACACCGGACAGTAATCTGACAGACATCTTCTATAAATATTCTGACCACAGCCATATTGCATATTTCATAACATCTCACTTATTTTATATTATATATAAAATATATGTTATTTTATATCACATTTTACATATAAACATTAGAGTAAATACAATATATATTGTTTCATACAGTATGTAATGTATATTATAAATATTTAAATAAATATTTAAATATATTGAAATAATAAAATATATAATGAAAATTGATACAAAATATCAGATATATATATATATATATATATATATACACACACACACACAATTAAATTAAATATAATGAAATACTTTTTTAAATGACATTTAATTTATAATATTTTATTTCAAAAATATTTATGTAAATAAAAAGTGTAATGAGAATATCCGAATACAATATTAAAATATCTCAATATATATTGAAAATAACTATATTAAAATAAACAAGATATTATAAATTATGTGTTACTTATTGACAATTAAGTGTTACTTATTCACATACTACTGTATGTGTAACTTATTGACATACGCTGTGATCTTATGTGATGACGACTGTCAGCAGTATCTGAATGCAGTGAAGCTCATTCTCTCTCTCTCTCTCAGTATCTCTCTATCTCCTTTCTCCTGGTATCCTAGAAACCAGCGCAGCTACATGCATTTACTCACTGCTGAAAATATGATTACAACAATGGAAACATAGAAAAAGAAAGAGCAGGTAGAGAAAGACCGAATGAACAAGAATAGCCAAGAAAAAACATCTCACGCGACAGGAACAAGAGTAAAATAAATGTTATGGTAATGTGTGAATGACAGCAGTTCTAATGCATGAGCTTCAATGCTCATTATCACAAAATAAACCCTCATGTGAAGCTGATATTTACCTGCTTATTGCACAGATACTTATGACATAAATCAATCCACAGCCTGGGTCAACAATCATAGTGTCATTTAGTGTCTTTATATACAAAAGTATTCCAGATAGCCATGCAATATAATACTAATTCACACAGTAAATGTGCTGGTTTCTCAAGTGTCTGATCAAACATATACACATGAGCAACTGAGCCTGAAGAGATTTACTGTGAGATTTTACATTGGTTTTACAGTCTGATGAAACCTTGAAAATATTCACTTGTTCACATACTTAGAATACATACAATATGAAAAACAATAAATCACTTTAGAGTAATAGTTCAAGACATGCAGAAAACAAACAAACAAGCAGGATAATCTAGATATCGTCATACTAATTAATCAAGGTACATCAAGACAATTGATTTGTATTACAAGTTTTCAGATATGTTGTTTAAATGTGCAAATTAAGTGTTCTCTAAATAAAGATGCCCTCATTTGCATACACTTTCCTGAACGTGAGGTCCAAAATTCTCACTGGATTTCATTGCCATTTTAGAGTTTTACAATTTTTTAATTCTCGCTCCTAACTCACAAAAGGAAGGAATAACATTTTAGGTATAAAAGCAAAACAGTTAATATTTTAGGAATATAGAGAGGAATAAAACTGTAAGCTGTGGTGTGGTGTGAAGTGAAAAAAACCTAGAGTTAACTATGATGAGTATGATGTGCTTAAAAAATTATAGATGCAAGTAAATAAAGTGCAATAAAACAAATATTTAAAAGTATATTACTGATGTTTTTTTTTTTCTGAAAGAACACTTGTTATGGAAGTGGAATAGACTAAATTTGAGCAGTGCATGAAAAATGTCTAACCTTAAATCCTGAAAGTATATACAACTTTTCACTCTTAAGATGTTATTAATAACCTCAGTGAGTGAGACACACAGTTAGATAAAAAAAAAAAGAAATCATATTTTTTATTTTTATCCATATCTCTCTTGATTATTGTCCGGAGACTAATGGAGCTTTAATAAGGCTTGTAATCAGCAGCACTTTTCTGAGCGAGCGAGTATGCATGAGTGTGTGTGTCTGTCTGTGTGTGTGTGTGTGTGTGTGTGTGTGTTAATAAGTTTCCACCTGCAGCCATGTGACTGATTTCTGCAGAGGCCTGTGCACTGGATCCAGACTCACGCGGCACACGGAGCGAGAAACGAGACGCTGCACAGAGAAAGAGAGAGAGAGAGAGAGACAGATGAGCATATATATGTATAATTCAGTAATAAAATATAATAAAAAAGATATAATTCACAAAACAATTAATTCAATCAACAAATTATCATTTTAAAACACTGAGCTGAGTCTCATGATCATTTATTCTATTCTGTCCATATGTAACTTCATATATCACGTTAACATCAGGCACAACTTAATCAGAAGCTCATCGGTGAATCAATTTGTTTCACATTCACACCACAAAGTCTATTAAAAGTCACAGCAGAACCTGTTCCTTATGACCTACAGGTTCATATCAAAACACTCCTGCATTGCTTTTATAGGGGAAAATGAATGCTGTATATTTTTGATGGTCAAATTACTTATTTTAAATGAGCAGTACAGAGAACTTCTTATCAATCAATCTGTTCACATGTATCTGTTTTTGATGTATTCGCGGTTCATGAGCACATCCCCCTGACAGAGAATCTGGACCCCAACCATGACCCAACTGAACGTGACACTGGAACACCTCAAGGCTCTGAATGTCCACCTCTGGAGCCAAAACCTCATAAAACCTCTACATGTAATACCCTAGAACACTGTCAATTCTTCGTCATCAGTTAGGAACCTAGGTGTGCTATTTAATAGCAATCTTTCCTTAGAAAGCCATTTTTTCTAGAACATACGTTCATGACCTCTAGGTTAGATTATTGTAATGCTCTATTGGGTGTTTCCTCTGCATGCTTAATAAACAAACTACAGATGTGATACCCACCAAAATGGTGTCATCAGACCACCATCAATTCGTAGTAGTGAATGAAGAGGAATCATACCAATCACAACTGAAGTATGGAGTACCTCAAGGCTCAGTTCTAGGACCATTACTTTTCACGCTTTACATGTCAACCTTTGAAGATATTATTAGAAAACAAATTGTTAGAACCCCTGCTCTCTATGGGAGGATCGGAGAGCTCTCTGAATTCATCACAAATATCTTAATTTCTGTTCTGAAGATGAACGAAGGTCTTACGGGTTTGTAACGACATGAGGGACATGAGTAATTAATGACAGAATTTACATTTTTTGGTGAACTAAGTCTTTAAATGACAGCTCAGTCTCTTATCCAGCCTTTACACTCATCCAATCTAAAATAAGAAGAAAATGACTAAATTAACTTTAAAGCGACTTATTCTCTCATAAAATGCAAGAGCATTGACAATAAAACTTAAATGAATATAAATGAAGCACTAAGTCATGAATCATGACTCACGCTCTTTCTTTCTCAAGAAATGTTAGATATTACATATTCAGATAAGGCACATGTAGACAGACATGAGTCACACTTTATATTTGTTGATTCTATTGCTGCTAGACTATTAGAAATAATTCTTGCCTAATCAAAGGCTGCTATTATGATCGATCGTATCATCGCCTATTCATGACTGCTTTGCTTTGGATCCCAAATCCTACAATTGACTGCAATTACAAGTAAAGAGTTAGTTTTTCTGAAGATAAATATGCATGACCTCTTCTGACACCAGATGGATGTGAACCAGCACATATGTGAAAATGACATTTATGATTGTCTCAGAGCTGCTTTCTGATGCGTGGTAGGAGCTCAAACGCTACAAGTTAATAATTAACTTCACAACATAATCATGTAAATTTGGGTTGGGTGTAAATTTTAAATTAGAAAACGAAAAAACAGATTATATTATCAATTAATATGAGGTCATATAATAACAATAATAATTTAAAAAAATTATATAATTTTTGAAACTTGATTTAAGTCATTAGCACTATTTATATGGATGTTATTTAAATATAATGGTGAAAAACATTTAATTTACTCTAAACAAAATAAAATAAAAGATTGAAAAATACATACAATACATATACATATAATCAAACGATTAATCGCATCCAAAATAAAAGTTATTGTTTACATAATATGTGTGTTTATGCTGTGTATATTTATTATGTAAATATAAATATGCATACATATATGTATATATTATCAAGTGGAACAGGCAACACTTCCTATAATGCAGAAAAGTACATCGTTAGAATAATGGCATTTACGCTAATATTAACCTGTTAAATGTATTTAAGAAAAATATTTATATATTAAATATATTTATATATAATATAAATTATATGAATATAAATATATACATGCAAGTACATATAAATATTTTCAAAATATATACTGTATGTGTATGTTTATTATGTATATATAAATACACAGTAATATATTGTGTTAACAAAATGTTTTTTTGGATGCGATTAATTGCGATTAGTCATTTAACAGCACTAAGTGATATATTATTATTAACAACAGCAATAACAACAACAACAATAATAATAATAATACAAATAAATACATAAATAAGCAAAGCTTGATTAAGCCATTGGCACTCTGTATGGGTATTATTTAAATATAATGTTGCTAAACATTTAATTAAATTTATTCAAAAAAAAAAAAAAAAAAAAAATATATATATATATATATATATATATATATATATATATATATATATATATATATATATATATATATATATATATATATATATATATATAATTAGAAAACAAAAACTTGTGTTTAAGTATTTAAAATATTACTCTAATATGAGGTGATATATTAATAATAATCATAACAATAAATAAATACATTTAAGTAATTTGCAGTCTTTTTTTTTGCTGAAATAATAATAATTAAAATGGAAGTGTGAAACATCAATGACACATTATGATAATTAAATATATTTGTGCTAAACATTTAATCTAATTTACTAAAAAAAGACACATACTGTGTGTGTGTGTGTGTGTGTGTGTGTATAATATATATAATTTGAATATAAAATTTTTCTCAAGTGATCAGACTGTCTTATTTAAATGACAAATGGACTTTTCTATCAGTTTGTCTGTTTGTTTTTTTTCACTCAGGCTGCTGGAGAGTTTGATCTCAACCCTCTGTTTGATTCAGTTTCCTTCATCTTATTATCTGACAGGAAGAAACATCTAGATGTGACACTTCCTGCTTCCTGAGGAAGTTACAGCAGCGAATGTCCATTGTCGACTCTCACACACACTCAGATAGGAAGCATTACATCATCAGGCATGTGTTATGTGCCTCATCCAAACATTTGTTCATCCTAAATGTTCACTCACCTCCTGTGAAGCCTGGATATATAATACAGCACATTCATAAAACATTATAAACCTTCATAAAGCCTTGTGTGTGAAAACCAAAGCCACAGTTGTCATTCATCAACACCTTTCACAGCAAATCATCTGTAAAACAACCATTATGAGGAATAATACATTATAAATAACACAATGATATATAAGCAGACTTCACAGAAATAATTTGTTAATATTTTGTCTTTTCTGAGGAAGATTCATTCAACATTCTTTTGAATAGACTAGAAAATTATGTTGGCATTAGAGGACGTGCATTATTTATAGTTCAAATTGTACTTATGAACCACCATCAATTCGTAGTAGTGAATGAAGAGGAATCATACCAATCACAACTGAAGTACGGAGTACCTCAAGGCTCAGTACTAGGACCATTACTTTTCAAGCTTTTCATGTTACCCTTGATATTATTAGAAAACAGAAAGCTTTTACTGTTCTGCTGGTGATACTCAGCTCTATATTTCAAAACATACCGATTTGCAAAACTCACAGAATGCATAGTTGATATGAAACACTGGTTGACTTGTAATTTGAGGAGCTAATTATGGGACCAAAAACATCTGCATGTAATACCCTAGAAAAATGTCTAGTAATTGATCTGCTCTGTCAATTCTTCGTCATCAGTTAGGAATCTAGGTGTGCAATCTTTCCTTGGAAAGCCACGTTTCTAGCACTTGTAAAACCAAATTTTTCTCAAAATATATCTGAATTATGATCTATGCTCTCAATGTCAATTGCAGAAACTACTGACTTAGTTTTATGACGTTAACCAAAATGACCGAAAAAAGTATGATGTTTACAAATAAAATTTCCATAATTCCTTTTAAAAGATAACATCTAACACAAATCTATGAACATATTCAGATGAGATAACTGATTTACTGCTAACTAGTGAAACACTCCTTTAATATCACGAGCTGCTGCTCAAAGTACATGTTAGAAGGAAACATTGTGCATTATGATGAAGTTTGTAGCTTAATTCACTATATTTGAAATAATCTGAGCTGCAGTTTAGTTCAATGGGAAATAATTTGAAAGCATCCAGTCTCTCACACCATTGAAGTGAATGCTGTTACAACAACAGTGGTTATATACACATATTTAAACATTATTGCTATTTAAACATTACTAGAATCCCTACTAAATTATACGCCATTGTTACGCCATTGTTATAATATAATCTAATCTAATGTCATATTTTTGATGTTTTTAATGACACACACAGTGGATCATGTTTACGCACACATATGTTCACACGCATACACGCACACACACACACTTCCAGTGCAGGCGTGACCTTTAGAATCATGTATAAGTTGACACCTACACTCCAAATGAACCAATTAAACACAAGATCTCTGCTAAACTCCGCCCACAACTGAGTCCCTCCTTCAAGGACCAATGAGGCGTCAGCATGAACACAATACAAACAGAGTGAAGAGCACAAATGTCAAAACAAAAACAAAACAAAAGCATGTTTTCAATACCAGCGTCAATGTAGTGTGAAAAACAATGTTACGTAATCACAGAAACACTCACACACATGGTGCAAGCGTTCACACACACACACAAACACACACTAGAGCACAAAGTATGAACAAACACACAGTACAACACACAACACATTTGACCTGAACTTAAAGTAGTTAACATTTTTCATACTCTATTTATAATCTAAAAATACTACTTACAACAGAATACTTAGAATATTAACATAAACATATTAAATCTGTTAGCCAGGAAACCCTTTTTAAACTTAAAAACAGTTTATATATATGATTTTCTTTTTTCTGAATATTTATCTGAAACAAAGACGTTTTGATGACAGTATAGATTTATCAAACATGCTAAATATTCAGTAAAATGTTATAAAAACATTTATTAATTAATAAATATTGAATTATACAATTTATATGCACGCCGAAAGTTATTTGTTTTCCAAAAAAATTATTTTATTTAAGAAGGTTGCATTAAAATAATCAAAATCGACTGAAGACTGGAGTTATGATGCTGGAAATTCAGCTTTGATCATAGAAATAAGTTACAGTTTAACAGATCTTGACACAGAAAATCTGTAAACACACGGATAAATCATCAATGAACGAACGAAGAATCAAAGAATCAGAGGCAACAAATAATTTTAATACTCAATTCACAGGTCAGAGCGTCTGCAACAGAAGCCTCAGCTTTACTTCTGAAAAACATGGACAAAAGAGGTACAGAGTTTCCTAGAAACTTCTGCATTTTACCTACGGAGGTGTGTGAGTGTGTGTGTGTGTGTGAGTGTGTGTGAGAGTGTGTTGCATGCGTGTGCGTGCATGTGTGTGTGTGTGTGTGTGTTGAGCTGCTGATGGAAGTAATTTGAGTCAGAAGGCTTCAGGGATTCTCTGGAGAAAGAGACGGCGTGTGGAGAACAGCGTGAGACGAATGAACGCAGTTTTCTGAGAAACACTGAGAGAAACAGTTCTATACTAAACTACAACTAAACCAGAAAAAAAAACATTTGTGTTACTTGAGATAAACCCCATGAATGTAAACATATTTTTATTTCAGCTCGTTAACTAAATTAAAATCCAAAAAACACATTTTAGTTACTTGAAAAAACGTAAACATTAACTGAAATAAAAATTCAACATGAAAAACTTATTTCAGCTTGTGAATTTTTTTAATATACTATTGTTGTTTTTATTAATATTTTGATTTAGATTTATTTTTATATTTTCTTGCTAAATATTACTATTTGGCTTTAAATGTATTGTTATATATATATATATATATATATATATATATATATATATATTTATATATATATGCAACAAACTTAATACAGTTTTAGTAAACAGTTGTGAACAGTTCCAGTTTTTAATTTCTGCAACAGTTCATCATAGAGCCTCGGAGAATAATTATAAAAGACCATTAGAGACAACTGAAGACATTTAATGTGCACAAGGACACACAAAGGCTGGCATTTCCAACACAGAAACACAAAGCGGTTCAGAGGGTGAAGAATAGGTCAAACATAGATTCGTCCTTCAGTTCTTCACACCCTCGACCATCTCATCACTTGTCTTAAGTGTCAGTGTAAGACATTCCTAATCAATGAGGTCAAATCCCTCGCTTCCCACTCACCAGGACTGCAGGAGAACCACGTGACATGAGATGTGTGTGGAATATGAGTCTCAAATTTTACAGAAATATATATTTTGTCCATCAAGGATGTATCAAATTGATTAAAAGTGCCAGTAAAGATATTTACAGTATATTTCTATTTCAAATAAAAACTTTCTATTCATCTGTGAATCCTGAAAAATAAAGAGTATCTCAGTGTATCTACAAAAATATTGTGCAGCACGACTGTTTTCAATAATTGATAATAATCAGAAATGTTTCTTGAGCAGTAAATCATCATATTATTCTGATTTCTGAAGATCATGTGACACTGAAGACTGGAGGAACGATGCTGAAAATACAGCGGAGCATCACAGAAATAAATTATAGTTTAACATATATTCAAACAGAAATCTGCTGTTTTACATGATAATAATATAATAAAATGTTCATGTTTTTGCGTTGTTTTTTTTTACCAGTGGTTTAGGAGGATATCTTCATCCAGCGGGTTGGCCATACGTCTCCCTCACAGGTGGCAGATGAGGCTGAGGCTGATCCTGCAAGGTCACACAGGTCAAAAGGTCAATGAGGTCAAAGGTCATGCACAGAGGGCAGGCAGAGTTCAGCAGATTAGAATGATTATTGAAGGATCATGTGACACTGAAGACTGGAGTAATGATGCTGAAGATTCAGCTGCGTAATTTTTACAGTATTTTTGATCAAATAAATGCAGCCTTGGTGAACAGAAGAGACTTCAAAAATCTTATTGTATTGTTATTGTATATAAAGGAAAGTATATTGATCTTGCTGCATGTGTTTTAAAGCAGTATATAAAGTTGTTTAACAGTCCGTCCGAACACATCAAACTGAAGGGTCTCCCTCACTAACGAGCTGCTGTTACGTAACGACCAACAGTTTGATGCGTGTTTCCCTGCGTCGGCTGTTTTACTTGTATACATACTGATTAAACTCAAGACGTGACTAATGCAATGTTTCAGGCATGCCAGAGTAATTACAGTGTGGCAAGTAATGAGGTTTTCACTTTGAAATATTTCATCAGCCGCGGTCATTGAGTTCATCTTGGTGTTTGCACGCGACTGTCACGGTTTTACGCTGCCTGAAGGAATACGGAGTCGAGGATAAACGGAATAAGGTTTTTAATATATCCAACACAGGGGATATCCAACATGGAGCACAGAGGTAGACACACGTAAGTAGCAAGTGGACACAAGTGAGCACAAGTGAGCACAAGTGAGAAGACCCGACAAAACAGAACTGAAGGGACACGGCTTATGAACCACAGATAATTGGGGAAACACAGGTGGATGGAATCATGAAATTAACAGGGACATGGAACACATGAGGAAGATAATGGACACACCTGGGAACTAATCAAACACGGAAAGACAGAAACTGGGTCACGGGCAAAAACACATTAAATGAGTCCAGGTGTGTGACAGTACTCCCCCCTCCCGGTAGGTGCGTCCTCGCACCGTAGAAACAACAGGGGGAGGCGTAGGTGGGAACTTGGGAGGAGGTTCCGGTGGAGGATGGACTTCCAGGAGGGGGCCAGCAGACAGGGACCACAGAAGGAGGAGCCAGGGAGGAGACGACGGAGGAAGGAGCCAGGGAGGAGACAGGAGCAGGAGGAGCCAGATGGTCCACCAGAGACCAGCCAGGACGGAGATCCAAGGTGGGGTCGACGGCGGGAGGAGCCATGGTGAAGGAAGGGTCGACGACACCAGGGGGCCGACAGGCGGAGACTGCACCGGTGGGTGAGGAGCCCAAGATGGAGCAGCACAGCCGCAGAGCCAGGGTGACGTCGAGGTTCCGGAGGGCCTAGGTGGAGCAGAAGGCTCAGGCGACCAAGGCGGAGGCAGGGTCCTGGCAGACCGCTGTGGAGCCGGAGCGACCGAGGATGGAGGTGGAACCGGAGGGAAGGAGGAGCCTGACAGAGCCGGAAGGATGGAGTGACGAGGTGGAACCAGAGGAGAGGAGTCCCGAGGTGGCGGATGGTCGACGACTGACCAAGGTGGAGCCGGAGGGACGAGGGAGCCCGGTGGAGCAGGTGGGATGACAGGCCACGGTGGAGACGAGGGAGCTAAGAGCCAAGGCGGAGCCGCTGGGTCGAAGGACCGAGGAGGAGTCCAGGGCTCGGAGGCTGGAGGCGGAGACAGGGCCTTAACACGCCAAGGCGGAGCTGGAGACTGGCAGTCCAGCGGCGAACCACCGCGCCCCGATGGCGCGGACTGAGGGTGAGCTGCGGGACTGACTGGCACCAGCAGGGATGGCGAGGAACTGGCTGGTCTAGGAGGAGGAGAGATGAGAAGGATGGGAGGAAGGACAGGAGGATCAGGACTGGACGGAACCAGCGAAAGAGTAGAGGGACCAGCAGGTTTGGGAGGAGGCGGGAGAGGGAGGCTGGGAGGGAATGCAGGAGACACAGAAGATTCAGGGCTGGGCGGAACCAGCGGAGACACAGAAAATTCAGAGCTGGGCGGAACCAGCGGAGACACAGAAGATTCAGAGCTGGGCGGAACCAGCGGAGACACAGAAGATTCAGAGCTGGGCGGAACCAGCGGAGACACAGAAGATTCAGAGCTGGGCGGAACCAGCGGAGACACAGAAGATTCAGAGCTGGGCGGAACCAGCGGAGACACAGAAGATTCAGGGCTGGGCGGAACCAGCGGGGGAAACAGAAAACTCAGGGCTGGGCGTAACCAGCGGGGAAACAGAAAACTCAGGGCTGGGCGTAACCAGCGGAGAAACAGAAAACTCAGGGCTGGGCGGAACCAGCGGAGACACAGAAAACTCAGGGCTGGGCGGAACCAGCGGAGACACAGAAAACTCAGGGCTGGGCGTAACCAGCGGAGAAACAGAAAACTCAGGGCTGGGCGTAACCAGCGGAGAAACAGAAAACTCAGGGCTGGGCGTAACCAGCGGAGAAACAGAAAACTCAGGGCTGGGCGTAACCAGCGGAAATGGAGCAGAGGAAATGACTGGAGGAGGTAGGAGTGGGAGACTGAGAGGGTATACAGGGGAATCAGGGCTGGACGGAACCAGCGGGGAAACAGGAAAATTAGGGATTACCTCCATAGACCAGTCCATCAGATCCAGAACTTGCTCCATACGATCTTCAGAGACTGTATACAGCTCACCCTCAGTCGCAGGAGTGTGGGCAGGGCTTTCCTCCACGCCCTCGATCTCCACGAGGACTCCCACGATGCACGGTGTTGCCGGCTCACACACCTGGTCAGTCGCGCTCTCGAGATCCTGTTCCCTGTCAGTGGATGGCTCGGGCTCTGCGGCTGCGGTGGGCTCTGGCTCCGTGCGGCGTGATGGTGGCTGGCTGGTCTCTGGGTCGGGAGTGGGGCTGGCGAGGTCCTCTATGGGGCAGATGGTGAAAGATGAGCCATTTCTCGCCAGAGTCCACTCCACGAATGCGGCGAAATTCTCTCGAGGACCATCTACGGACGACAACGCTCTGCATTTGGAGTTCAGGCTGGTGTTGTAGAAGGTGCAGAGCGCGCCGTCCGGGTAGCTGGTGGCATTTGCTAATAGGAGAAACCATCTGGTGTGGTCCTCGAGAGAGCGTTCTTCCTGCTTCAGCAGAAGGATGAGGAATTCGGGACGATAGAGGGGATCCATAGAAACACTAAGAAAAGAAAAGACTTTGAAAACACAAAAACAAAACGGAGGGAAGAACACGCAGTTTTCTATTTTCTCTTATTAGTTCGGGTCTTCTGTCACGGTTTTACGCTGCTTGAAGGAATACGGAGTCGAGGATAAACGGAATAAGGTTTTTAATATATCCAACACAGGGGATATCCAACATGGAGCACAGAGGTAGACACACGTAAGTAGCAAGTGGACACAAGTGAGCACAAGTGAGCACAAGTGAGAAGACCCGACAAAACAGAACTGAAGGGACACGGCTTATGAACCACAGATAATTGGGGAAACACAGGTGGATGGAATCATGAAATTAACAGGGACATGGAACACATGAGGAAGATAATGGACACACCTGGGAACTAATCAAACACGGAAAGACAGAAACTGGGTCACGGGCAAAAACACATTAAATGAGTCCAGGTGTGTGACAGTGACGAGCGCATATGTGAGTGAAGCCTTACACGTGAGCAGTATGAGAAATGAAGCTTCACTCGAAAATAACTCATGAAAAATTAACAAGAGAGAACAGAAACACTCAACTTACAGACTTAAGATTTTAGGCCAAAAGACTTGTGTCGTGGAAGATTGAACACACTTCATATTCTTATTAATATATACTCAAAATGCAATGCAAGTCACTTCGGAATAAAATATCTGCCATGTTTGTAAATGTAGACATGAACATGCCTATGTAGTCTTTTGTAGTCATTTTATAATCATATTGACATCATATTGACGGTCCTGGTCAATGTGATAGAATTGTTTTTCAAGATGTTTTTTCCAAAAAAAAAAAAAACTTTTAAAACAAATTTTTAGAAGGAAAGTAAAGGATGGGAAAGGATGGGAAAGGAAAGTAAAGGAAAGGAAAGGAAAGGATGGAAAAAGGATGGGAAGGACATGAAAGGAGCAGAAAGGAAAGGAAAGGAAAGGATGGGAAAGGATGGGAATGATGGGAAGGAGAGGAAAGGAAAAGAAACGAAAGGAAAGGATGGGAAGGAAAGGAAAGGAAAGGAAAGGAAAGGAAAGGAAAGGAAAAGAAAAGAAAAGAAAGGAAAGGTAAGGATGGAAAGGAAAGAAAAGGAAAGGATGGGAAAGGATGGAAAGGAAAGGAAAGGAAAGGAAAGGAAAGGAAAGGAAAGGAAAGGAAAGGAAAGGAAAGGAAAGGAAAGGAAAGGAAAGGAAAGGAAAGGAAAGGATGGGAAAGGATGGAAAGGAAAAGGAAAGGAAAGGAAAGGATGGGAAAGGATGGAAAGGATGGGAAAGGAAAGGAAAGGAAAGGAAAGGAAAGGAAGGGAAAGGATGGAAAGGAAAGGAAAGGAAGGGAAAGGCTGGGAAGGAAAGAAAATGAAAGGAAAGGATGGGAAAGTATGGAAAGGATGGAAAGGAAAGGAAAGGAAAGGAAAGGAACGAAAGGAAAGGAAAGGAAAGAAAGAAAAGGAAAGGAAAGAAAGAAAAGGAAAGGATGGGAAAGACGGGAAGCAAAGGAAAGGAAAGGAAAGGAACGAAAGGAAAGGAAAGAAAGAAAAGGAAAGGATGGGAAAGACGGGAAGCAAAGGAAAGGAAAGGAAAGGATGGGGATGGATGGGAAGGAAAAAATGGGAAGGAAAGGAAAGAAAAGGAAAGGAAAGAAAAGGAAAGGGAAAGGATGGGGAGGAAAGGAAAGGAAAGAAAAGGAAAGGATGGGAAAGACGGGAAGCAAAGGAAAGGAAAGGAAAGGATGGATGGGAAGGAAAAATGGGAAGGAAAGGAAAGAAAAGGAAAGGAAGGGAAAGGATGGGAATTTCTGCATTTTTCAAATGTTTATTACAAGTGCAAAGAATTAATTAACAAAAATCTGAAAAGAAGTAAATATTTTACTTTTTCACCCAAAATTTTGTGTGAATTGTTCTCTTTTAATTTTTTTTCAGCATAGCATTTGAAAATACAACAACCGTTCTTTTTGGTACAGAAATTAAAAACGAATGGACGCAAAAGTAAACAGACCATAAATAAAAAAGAGGAGGTGGGGTTAAAAAGAAAAAAAAACAATGGGAAAAAAATGTTAATGTGAAAAGAGGAAAAAAGAATAGTATGTATATAAAACATTAAAAGTGATAAGCATCAGTTCTGCAGTCTGCATGTCATGTTCACGTGTCACAGCTCTCTGTAACTGCTGTTTACAGATATTTACTACAGATTTTAATGCAAGAAACATTGACTGAATACTCACTTCTGCTCTCCTGACAAATCACACACAACACTGACTTCATCCACTCACACAACAACATGTGTGTGTGTGTGTGTGTGTGTGTGTCCTGCCATGGCAACAGGTCAGTGTGACTGTGACAAACAATCAGAGGACTGAACCAGATCTGCGTGACGCATTCATTCAGAATCATTAATATCTCCATCCTTCAGTTTGGACCTTTCTTATTTCATCCACTCGCAAACACCAACATCTCATACATATGATTTCAAAAAACTTCAAATTCTTAAATTGAGATTTTTAAATTCGAGATGCAAAATAAGACATTATGCGTTTTGATCACTAACATTTAATCACCAACCATGAAATAAAACCCATAAAACTTAAAAATGAAAAAAAAAATAGAAATGTAGAAAAAAGGGAAGAGATAAAAAGCTAAAATGTAAAAAATTAGCACTTCAAGTTTATTTCTGATCATTTCGGTTGGACCTGAACAGTTTTAACAGCACATTTTCTCTCGATTTACAATGAAATGACCCTTTTTGATGCAAGAAAGAGAAGACAAAAGAAGAGAAGAGACTGCATTGATGTTATTCATTAAAGTCCCGAGCTTCCGCTCATTCATTCATCTCTCATCCATTAAAATCCCTCCATTCTTCCCTCAATCCCTCCTTCAGTGTCTCTCAAGGTAAATAAACTCAAACGGCCTTGTCGGCATGGCAACATGAGAGAAACCTTGAGTCACACATGCAGGGCGAGAGACAGAGACAGAGAGAGGGAGAGAGAGAATGAGAGAGAGGGCGCTGCTGAATGCATTAGAAACATGCAGAAATTTAAATCCAACTGTTGAATGCATTAGAAACTGTCAAATGTGAGATATGCAATAAATAAACCTAAATCTAAAAATATTAAACATAAGAAAAAATTAAACGTGCATGATTTTAATGTTGCATTTGTTGCTGAATGCATCAGAAATTGTCAAATGTAAAACATGCAAATAATTATAATAATATCTCTCTGTATATGTATTCATGTTGCACTTATGTTGTCCATTCATTCCAAGATTAATTCATTTATTTCTACTTCATTTAATGTTCTTAAACATGCAAAAAATAAATAAAAAACCATTAATATTAGCGCAATCTGTTTGACTAAAGCAAAAGATTCACAAAAGCAAAACTGATTTCAGCAGGAATATAATAGACAAAATTAAACAACTACTACCACAAAATAATTAAATACGTGATGACATTTTGCAATCAATAAATACTGTTTATTGTTCTCTTTGCATTGCATTATATGAGCAACATTGTGTCAAAGTTATTTGCATGCCACAATTTAGAAAGAATGAAAGGTGTAAAAGAGTAATTATCAATGACACTCACTGACTCTATGCAAGCAACAGGAAGAGCTGAGGATGTTTCCTCAGGTAAATTTCTCCAGAATATAAACCCCATTACAGCATCATCAGAATCTCACTGGAGATCTTAATAAAGCAGGGATCAGGCGTATTGTTGAGCGAAACACATCCAGACTCACACAGAGCCAGAAAACTCACAGAGAGAAACACTGAGACACCAAAATACAATATTATGCCAAATTAAAAGCATGTATGTATGTGTCTAAGCGGAAATGATCATTTATATAATTTGTATTATATTTATCCTAATATAAAAATAATGATGTGAAAAAATTATATAATTGACTGTTAATATAATTAATGTAGCTAATGAAATTAATTATTATTTATATGAATATGTTATAATATTAAAAACTGAGACTAAATTATAGAAATGTCACCCCTTTTTGAACGACTGTGCCACAATCAGCTAAACATTCATAATAAATGAATGAATAAATAAATAAATAAATAAATAAAGTCTAAACTGAATTCTAAAATAAAATAAAAAAGAATACGATCATAATTAACCTTTATTTAGCTGTATTAAATATTTTAGTCATATGCAATCCCAAAATATGAATTCTCAGAGTAGTCGCACTTTCAGAGTGGTACTGTTTAAATTGAATTAAATGTTTAACATTGTTACATTTCTTTAAGGCAGTTAGCACAATTAATTCAGCCGTTTTAAACACTGGAACAAAAGCATTAATGCATGCAAGCAATACAGCTCTTATGAAAAAACAGACATGGTTCACAACAAATAAAACTAGGGATGCATCAATCCGATATTCAGTATCGGTATCGGTATCGGCTCCGATAATGGCATCCTCTGCCATATCGGGTATCGTTCAGAAGAATCTGATCCAAATCCGATATAGCGCCTAAATTATTCCATGTTATTAACCCCACAATAAGCAAAAAAAATAAATAAATAAATAACATTATAAAGGACCATAACATTTCTGTGCACTATACTGTATTCCAAGTGTTCTGAAGCCATTCTATAGTTGAATATGAGGTACAGATAAATATTTAATTCAAGTTGATGTCAACTCTTCTCTTCTCTTCGCTGAAGCTGTCTGTCATTTAACATTCAATCTGCATGTCGTGTTCGTTTACAACAGTCAAGATGATCAAACTCTCTCTATAGAAATATATTCTGTGCACAAACAGTGTTTCAAGACGCTGAGGCTAAACTCTAAAATCTCTTCACAGCTACCCGTCAAAATAAAAGTTTGGTTTAACCTGATGAATGTAGTTATAATATAATAATATAATAATATATACTAGTGCTTTCAAACAATCAATCATGATTAATCGCATCCAAAATATTTTTTTGTTTACATAATATGTGTACTATGTATGTTTATTATTTATATATAAATAAACATGCATGCATATATGTTTCAGAAAAATATGTTGTATATATATATATATATTAAATATATTGATTTATAAAATATATGAATATAAATATAGACATGGAAATATATGTAAATATTTTCAAAATATATACTGTATGTGTGTGCATTTATATATACATAATAATTATACACATAATATGCAAACAATATTAATATTATAATTTATTTACATTTTAAATTATTTATTTAAATATTAACTTAAATATTTATACACATAACTATTTTTAAATATGTATTTACTTTTAAACTGTATACTTAATTTATTTCCCTTGAAATTGAACATTTAAGACAATAAATAATCGATACAAACAACATTTTTATATTAATGTTTACTTAAATATTCAGTCAAACGAATGAATAATTTACTTTAGGTTGTACATAAATATTTAAACTAATATTCACTTGTATAAGTATTGATATCAATAAATGAACAGTTATAATAAGAGTCTCCGGTGTGTTTAACGTGAGCTGGATGTGGATCAGTTTCCGCTCCATCTCTCAGGAAGCTCCTCTGCATCAGGACTGACTGATATAACGGCTGCTTCAGCTCAGTGTTTGTGGTTAATATGTAAGCTCACATGTCTCGCATCTGTCCTGATGGATGTGTAAAGCGATCACATTCATCATACAGTAACAGCAGGAAGGTCACCAGTGTATGTAACTGAAGAGAAAAACACAAAACACATCAGCATCAAACAAGACTAAAGATTATATATAAATACACTACCGGTCAAAAGTCTCTTCTTTAAAGAAGTCTCTTCTGCTCATCAAGGCTGCATTTATTTAATCATTCATCAAATATAGTATATATTTATATAAAAAAATTATTAAACCCAGAGCAAATACATTTTATTACAACAAATAAAGATTAATCGGACAGTGAATATTACAGGTACATAATAATGTGAATATGTTTCAGTTGACATATATAATATTATAAATGTACAGAAAAAGCCATTATATCTGATTACATTTGGTCTCTTTTAGAAGAAAACAAACATAACCCCAAGAATTTATTCAATACAGTGGCTAAATTAACGAAAAATAAAGCCTCAACAAGTGTTGACATTTCCCAACACCACAACAGTAATGACTTTATGAACTACTTTACTTCTAAAATCGATACTATTAGAGATAAAATTGCAACCATTCAGCCGTCAGCTACAGTATCACATCAGACAGTGCACTATAGACCCCCTGAGGAACAGTTCCACTCATTCTCTACTATAGGAGAGGAAGAATTGTATAAACTTGTTAAATCATCTAAACCAACAACATGTATGTTAGACCCTATACCATCTAAGCTCCTAAAAGAGGTGCTTCCAGAAGTCATAGGTCCTCTTCTGACTATTATTAATTCCTCATTGTCATTAGGATATGTCTCCAAAACCTTCAAACTGGCTGTTATTAAGCCTCTCATAAAAAAGCCACAACTTGACCCCAGAGAACTTGTTAATTATAGACCAATCTCGAATCTCCCTTTTCTGTCCAAGACACTAGAAAAGGTGGTATCCTCACAATTATATTCCTTCTGAGAGGAAAATGGTATATGTGAGGATTTCCAGTCAGGATTTAGACCGTATCATAGTACTGAGACTGCTCTCCTTAGAGTTACAAATGATCTGCTCTTATCATCTGATCGTGGGTGTATCTCTCTATTAGTTTTATTGGATCTTAGTGCTGCGTTTGACACAATTGACCACAACATTCTTTTGAATAGACTTGAACTTTATTGGCATTAATGGAAGTGCATTAGCATGGTTTAAATCGTACTTATATGACGCCATCAATTTGAAGCAGTGAATGAAGAGTTTAGTATGGAGCACCTCAAGGCTCAGTACTAGGACCATTACTCTTTACGTTTTACATGTTACCCTTGGGAGATATCATCAGTAAACACAGTGTTAGCTTTCACTGTTATGCTGATGATACTCAGATCTATATTTCTTTGCGTGCCGGTGAAACACACCAATTTGAAACGGAATGCTAAGCTGATATAAAAAACTGGATGTCAAGTAATTTCAGTTGCACTTTATTTTACAGTACGTGTACTAACATGTACTTATAGTGTACTTACAGTGTATTTATCTAATAAAGTTCTGGTAACACAAGGTAACTACATGGGGTAGGGTTAGGTTTAGGGGTAGGTTCAGGGTTAGTACCTAGTTATTACATAGTTATTGTAATTACTATTATAAGTACATAGTATGTACATGGGGAACAGGACTGTAAAATAAAGTGCTGCCGTAATTTCTTACTGCTACATTTTGAAAAAGACTAAGACTTGATGGTTGCTCTGTCAATTCTTCGTCATCAGTTAGGAACCTAGGTCTGCTATTTGTTAGCAATCTTTCCCTAGAAAGCCACGTTTCTAGCATTTGTAAAACTGCATTTTTCCATCTCAAAAATATATCTAAATTATGGCCTAGGATCTCAAATGTCAAATGCAGAAATGTTAATCCATGCATTTATGACCTCAAGGTTAGATTATTGTAATGCTTTATTGGGTGGTTGTTCTGCACGCTTAGTAAACAAACTACAGCTAGTCCAAAATGCAGCAGCAAGAGTTCTTACTAGAACCAGGAAGTATGACCATATTAGTTTTTGAACATCTCTTGCTACATTATAGTATAGAAAAAGGGTTTAATTTATATTAATATAAAGTCAATGCTAAAATCCTGATTGAAAAATCTAATGATTCATAAAGATGTGTTTGTGAGATTCACCCGCATGAATGCACAAACTGTTCCAGCGAACGATGAACTGAACAGAAATACATGCAAACACGAATGTCCTACTTGTCTTTGAACATGAACTGTTATTTCAGAGACTATTTGACGCTTCCCCAAAACAGGTCAGATTCCTCTTATTTCGTTTTGTGTCTGGTAATAGTTCTTCGTCACATCAACCTGTGTTCATTATACAAGCGCCATCACAAAGCTGGAGGAAACTAAAGTGGGTCACTGGCTGCACAAACGCTTCTTTAACATCATAGCAATAAATAAATAAACCGTAAACCACAAATGGACAGAAACTGGAAGCTGTAGACAAACCCTTTTTATGTTTATACGGGTTAAAGGCGATAAAACACCAACCAGTAGCTGTTCATAATGCTGTTTACTAATGCAAAGGTCACTAGTATTAGTGCTTATACCTATACTTAGTTGTGCTATTACTCTTCTAGATGATCTTACTTACATGTCACATCACGTTTTCATACCCTCATAATGCATTCAGTCAATTTCGACCCAAAAGAGATGCATTAGACTTTCTAGAAAAAAACATTGTTTTAGTAATGCAACGAAACTTAAGGCGTTAAAGTACAAATTATTAATTTATTTGTTTTTATTTATTTATTTATTTTATTTTTTGGTAATTGTCTTTCAGGAGATATAACCATTTAAAATAAGGTTTTGCATTTGGGTCTTTTTGACCCGGGTGTGTATGTATGGAATACCATTAGTGTCAAAAACACTTTCAGTTAAATTATCTATGAAGTTATATTAATGTCAAAAGTTTTTGTAAAATATATTTAACCCTTTCTCCCACATCTCTCACGACTCTTGGGATAACATTTTGTTGATGAATATTAATATGTACATCTAATGATGAAGCAGCATAGCATGAAAAACTGTCTAATAAGAATTAAAGAATTTAAAAAAATAATAATAATAAATAGTTATTAGTAATGCAACAAAAATTTGCAAATGCTTCAATAGCCTTAAAAATACACATATACTTGTTTTTTAGAAGATTTAACCATTTCAAATGAGTTAACTATATATATATATATATATAAGTAAAAAAGCAACCTAATTTAAAAGCAAAATTTTTTTACTCAATTACTAAAACTTTTATTTACTAATTTAACCTAAATTAAAATGAAAACTGAAAATAAAAAAATTAGTTCTGTCAAACGATTAAACCATAAAAAAATAAAAGTTTTTATTTACATAAATCTGTGTATATTGTGTATATTTATTATGTATATATAAATACAAACACATGCATGTATAGATTTAAGAGAAATGGGTTACGTTTATATAATGCATATATTTTTATATAATATAAAATGTAAGAATATAAATAAATAAATGTTTATACATGTAAATATTTCATATTTATATTGTATTTATTTATATTTCGGATGTGATTAATCATTTGACAACACCGAATTCTAAATATTAATAAAAGCTATAATGGTATCTCAATGATACTAAAATATCACAGTTGCAAGATAAAAACAAAATATTTAAAAAGCAACTTACATGCAACAAGATCTAGATATAGATATTAAATACTATATAATATTTGATCAGACAGGAGGATGTTCTTTAAGATGCATGAAAATTATTAAATGTGTCTGAGCGTTATCTGGCATATTAGACTGAAATAACATACAGTAAGAGCAAGTACATTTTTGGATAAATGACTCAAATAACTCCAGACGATGTCGCGGTGTCCTCCAGCGAATGGCCCGTGCTAAACACCTCGGTAACATCCATCTAGAGCGGAAATGAGACACGGAGATCAGGTTAAAATGACCGGAGACGCTGAGAAAGGAGTAATTCATCCATTGCTGTTTCTCCTTTAATAACTTCATCTCTCTGCTTATATCAGAGAAAAAACACAGAATCAAACCTGACAGGCCAAGCGTTTTCATTATAGAAATGGTTACCTCAAAAATAGGGTGGGGCAATAAATGTGGGCTATCCATATCGAATTTCATTATATTATTAATGTTGACATGCAATAAATGCATTAAAGGGGTAATGGAATATAATTACTGTATTTTGTGGATTGTGTTATAGAATTAGTGCATTTATGCTAAATGTATTTAGACTACTGTTTTTCCTCCAAATATGTATAAACCATATAGCAGGGGTTTTAAAAGTGACTGGGCTGCAGATAAATGAGCATT
>NW_020524255.1:27500-110567 GCF_003368295.1 Carassius auratus
ATAAATCTAATCATTATACAAATAAATTAAACACAAAGCGGCCCATCAGCACAAAGCCAGATATGAATAATTCATGAAGGAGAGAATGTGGTTGGAGAATATAATGTCTGACAAAGGTCTCTCGCCCACTCTCTCTCTCTCTCTAGCTCCAGACCATCACTAACTGATGAAACGTGACACATTAACATCATATTATGTAATTCGCAAATTTCTATAGACGGGTGTGTGGAAAATATTAAGAATAACCTTTGAAAATGTAGTTATGAATGTAAAAATAATAGTTTTTTTTTATATTACTGTAGCTAATGAGAATCCGGAGTTTAAATGTGCTTAATCATTAAAAATAATATCAGAAATGCAAATATATAAGCAATGAAAATAAGGCAAATGGCAAATTTTTTAGCTATATAGCATCATTAATTACAACCCATGATTGTCCGATGTGCTAAACAACAAAACAAAAATGAAAACACAAAAACATATTTACTTAAAAATACAAAAAGTATAATAAAAACTATAAAATGTAGCGCAGTCACATGTTAATATATATATATAATATATATGTGTTAATATATATCTAAATAATACACAAAGTATATATAAATCAATTTTTAATTTGTTTTAAACTCATAAAATTTTAAAAAATGTGTTTTTGTTATATTTGGTAGTTTTTTGGGGGAGGGGGGTTATATATTTCTATAGAGTTTTTATGCACTGTTATATTTTATTGTTCAACAATAAATTCAAATTCATAAAAAAAAACGTGAATTTTTTTCAACACCTATCGAAAGCTTTTCTGAGAAGATGTGACTTAAGATGGGTTTTAAATATTTTATAAATGTAAAAACCTATGCAAACAACAGGATTTCTTCACAGTTAGTTATCTGTACATCTAACACCTATTAAAAACAGCAATGAATCTTTCACAGATCATTGACAGAATGCATTAATATTTAATCAGGCGTAGCGTGACTGCTGTTTAATATGGCAGTCAGACGGACACTTTATTTCTGAATGGATCAACACGCAGCAGACGTGAAGCTGAGAGTCATTCGGTGTGAAACATCAAAATAGAAACAGTTGTTGTGTGTTGGTTTGGTTTCTCTCTGATCCATAATGCTATTCTTCCCTCAGTCGTTACTCATTCAGTGTTTGGAGCATCATGGCCTTGTAGAAACCGCAGATCTTCAGCGGTGAAAATCCTACAGACAACAACATTTTTTCCATTTTGTAAACATTTCATGAGAAAATATTATTGTTTCTACAATATTTTAGATTAAAAAATTATTTTGTTACTCAATCGTTTGCTATTTAATTTTAAAATTCTGAATTAAATAATAAATCAGAATGAATAAACACTACATAAGAGATTGCATGAAAAAAACACACAACTTTAAGAGTTATTTCCTCACATTTTCCTCCCAATAATGCATAAATCATATGCATTTTTTCATAAAAACACAACTTTTCACATCTCTTTTCTAAAATGCTGAATTAAATAATGTATCAGAATTAATAAATACTGCATTTTTACTTTGAAGAACATCAGATATTACTTGAAAAGAAAATGTGGCAGCAATATATATATATATATATATATATTGCCAGGGCACTACATTTTCATAAGCAAATTTCTACACTAGTAATATGTTTAAATGCATAAATCATATGGATTTTATCATGGAGAAACAACTTTTATTTTATTTTCTAAATGCTGATTTAAATAATGAATCACAATTCATAAATACTGCTTTTTTTTTACTCTAAAGATCTACATATTAAAAAAATAAAAAAAATAGCCAGGACACTAGAATTTCAAAATCGAATTTATATACCAATAATTAAATAATGAATCAGAATGCATAAGAAACGCTGTATTATGCAGACCTGTAGTGGACGATGACTCAAACCCACGTCCTCCTGCTCCTCTACAGGGAGCCATGAGTAATCTACGATGAAAACTAGTGAGACATTATCTGTCTGTTGCACACGTGAACGATGTGTGCTTTACACACTCAATCCTTGGGCTACATTTGCACGTGCTGTATCGAGTCCTCCTGTGACCCACAATGCGGTCTGCCTCCTACACACACTCCACTGGAGACCACTGACACACACACACACACACAGAGTTTATGCTGGAGGTCAGTGCGCTCACAAACACACATGCACTTCACACACAAACTGCACACGTGTTGCGACTGCATGGTCCGGCGCGCTAAACAAGCATGTGGAGTTAATTATATCGCATTCTTAGCATGTAATGCACCTCATTTGGGTCATTAAGGCTCTTTTGTCACACGCTTCTATCTAGACGGAAAATATACGGAGAATCACACACTAAAACAAAGCCACAAACACACAAGCATATGTATTTTCAACCTGTTACAGTTTGTCCCTTTTTAGCATCTGGCATTCACACGGACATCACATGGCTTGTATGTGTGTGTGTGTGTGTTTGGCTCAAACTGTGATTTGGGTCTTTGTTCTGTCATATCTGGTGACAGTCAACGTGAGAGCTGGGAAATCTGGACAGTAGCTTCTACTCTAAAACATCATGTGAGAACATGTGCGTTTCTTCATGTGTGCAGTCTGTTATATCTATAGCAAGTGCATTAGATGCTAAAAGTGTTCTTGTGATGCACACAGAGTGCAAGCATTAGATTTTGTTAAAGAAATTAATACTTTTATTCAGCAAGAAAGAATCATTTTATCAAAAGTGCCAGTCAATTCAGTTATAATGTTACAAAAGATTTCTATTTCAGATTGTTTTATATTCATTTAAGAATCATGGGAATTAAAATGTATATTTGAACCGATATTTAGATAGAAACTAATATAATTTTTTTATTTAACTGTATTTTTAACCAAATAAATGCAGTCTAAAAAAGACTCTTAAAGAATCTAAAAAAAACATACCAAACCTCAAACTTTTAACATTTAATGCATATGAAAAGCTAAAAATGGTGTTCGCAACCCAACGTGGCAGTCCAATAAAATATTTAATGTGAAATAATTCAAGGTGATATGATTCAGTGATTATTGAATTATTAATATTAATTAAAATTATGAAAAAAACCAAATAGACCTTATTTGCTTTATGCTTTATAAAAGTTTGTAATTTTGTTTTTTTTAATTTTGACAGTTTGTTACAGTTATGACTTAGTTTCTCATAATTTTGACTATTTATGTCATAAAGACTTAGCATCTCATAATTTTTATTTTATTATAATTATGACTTAGTATCTTAAAATTATGATTTAGTATCTCATAATTGTGACTATTTATGTCATAAAGACTCAGCATCTCATAATTTTTATTTTGTTATAATTATGACTTAGTATCTTAAAATTCTGATTTAGTATCTCATAATTGTGACTATTTATGTCATAAAGACTCAGCACCTCATAATTTTTATTTTGTTATAATTATGACTTAGTATCTTAAAATTCTGATTTAGTATCTCATAATTGTGACTATTTATGTCATAAAGACTCAGCACCTCATAATTTTTATTTTGTTATAATTATGACTTAGTATCTTAAAATTCTGATTTAGTATCTCATAATTGTGACTATTTATGTCATAAAGACTCAGCATCTCATAGTTTTTATTTTGTTATAATTATGACTTAGTAACTCGTAATTTTGATTATTCATGTCATAATGACTCAGTTACTATTGAGTTATTGCTATCAATTACTATTAAAATTAGTTTTATATGCATGTTACTGTAATATTTTTTACTTTTTTTGAGTCCATCATACAAAACGTGTTTTTCAAACTTTTTCCTTATAAAAAGAATAAACTGATCAATAACATGTTTTACAATCAATATTACAGTGCCACAATACTGACATTTTGGTGATTTCTCCATATGCAAGTTATAATTTCCTCCTGAATTTGGGGTGAAGTGGAGGACGTGGAGATTCTGGAAGGGGTAATATTGGATCTCACCTTGACGAGGTTGAGGATGGTGATGGGTGATCCAAACCTTTGCATCATCTGATCGAAGTGAAGATCATTGCTGTGAGTGTTTTCGGGTCACCCTGGTCCACTGAGAGAGAGAAAGAGCATTTTAATAAGAACAGCTCTTTACAGAAGTGATTCACAGTCATAAGATTCATGGTCAGGAAGACATGAATTCAGAGTCATTCTAAATCAAATAAGTTACCAAGAAAATAAAATATAAAAAAGTAAAAATCAGCTAGATTTATTCCCATATCAGCTTCTAAAGGCATTTCATGGCAGATACAGATCATATTCAAACATTTAATAATATTCTCATAAAAAGATTATATTATATCCTTCAAAGTCCAGCTGAAGCCAGAGATAATATTTCAATCAGTAAAAAAAAGTAACTTTATTACTTGTCATTATGATATGAGATTATGACTTTTCATAGAATAATTATGACCTTTTTGTCCTCACCTAGCATCTCAATTTTAATCTTTTATCTCAGTCATGACTTCGTAAATAATAATGACTGTCAAAATTGACTTTTTACACCATAATTGAAACTTACTAAGTAAAATTAAGTAACATTATATATTTAGATAAAAGATTGAAATTATGAGATAAGTCATAATGATGACACATTGATTTTTTTGTTAAAGTTATGTCTTAGCATCTCATTATTTGACTTATGTTATAACGACTAAGTATCTAGTAATATTGACTTTTACATCAATTGCAACTTAGCAACTTACACTTTGACTTTTATGTAAAACTTTTGACTTAGTATCTCATAATTTTGACTTTTTGTTATAGTTATGTCTTAGCATCTCATAATTTGTCTTTTCTTAATCATAACTATGACTTTACATTTGAAACATTTTGACTTAGTATCTCAAAATTTTAACTTTCTGACATAATTATAATTTTACATTTTTTACTTTTTTATGACTTAGTATCTCATAATTTTGACTTTTTGTTATAGTTATGTCTTATTATCTCATAATTTGTCTTTTCTTAATCATAATTATGACTTTACATTTTAAACTTTTTATGACTTAGTATCTCATAATTTGAATTTTCTGACATAATTATAATTTTACATTTTTTTACTTTTTTATGACTTAGTATCTCATAATTTGAATTTTCTGACATAATTATGACTTTAAGAGATCAAAATTATGAGATACAAAGTCATAAATGACACTGTCAAAATTTAAATCTCCTAAAGTCATAATTATGTTAGAAAATTCAAATTATGAGATACTAAGTCATAAAAAAGTAAAACATTTAAAATTATAATTATGTCAGAACATTTAAATTATGAGATACTAAGTCATAAAATGTTTAAAATGTAAAGTCATAATTATGTCAAAAAAAATTCAAATTATGAGATACAAAGTCATAAATTACACTGTCAAAATTTTTATTACTTGTTCTTACTTTAAATGGGCTTCCGTTTAAACATGACATAAACCATTTAGAGACAATTCAATGTGCACTATGTGGGTCATAAGTCTGCACTGCGCAGCAGGCTACAATCTAACTGTGCAGTTACAAACCCATAAACAGATTACAGCACAACACACAAAACACTCCTGAAAGTAGGTTATGAGAACGAGGTTCTCTCGCATACACAAATCTCCCTTTTACATGGATTCATTAACAGCACACAAAAGGGAATTCAAAATCAGCATAATCAAATGCTTGAGCACTGAAAAGTCATTCAGAAGGTCAGACAAAGCTCATGGAGATGGCAGCATGACACATGCTAGTGATGAAAGAGAAAAACTGTGTCTCATCTTCTCACAGCACCCCAAACAATCAACGAAAGAGGTCCGAGACTCGAGCCTTGCGTAACAACTTCTCTCCGGTTTTTGTTTAGCAGAAAATCGATATCTGTTATCCTGGAAGCCCTTTGTGTACGTGCTGTTTTAAACCAATGTGGAACTGACCTAATTACAGAAAACATTCTTCATGAACTTTAATCATCTTCTGACAGAAGGACATTGCATCAGGCAAATTTTATAATGGATTAGAAAGATGAGTAAGTGCAGAGGATGACGAGTCTGGAAATTAAGAAAATCACATTCAATTTATCATAACTAAGAACTTAGGGTCATATCCGAGTGTATTTTGGATAAATTGCACAGTGTAAACAATTTCCTCAATCAGGTTCTTTAAAAAAATGAGATCAATATGCTATTTTTGTGCGTATTTGTGCTACTGCATCAGTTTAATTTGCCATAAAGTAAGACAAAAAATGACAATGGGATTGTCTTAAAAGTTATTATTCCAGTAATTGTGCTTATTTACTTACAGATACAAAGTCACATGAGATAAAATGAGGTATGAGGTGCTAAGATGAGATATAAGTCATTATTTTGACATGAAAAGTCAATTATAAAACTAAGTCAGAATTTATGTCATAACTATTAAATAAGTCGTGATTATGACAAAATTACATAATTATGATATTAAGTCAAAATTGAGATACTAAATAATCATTATGAGATAACAAGTCATCAATCTGAGACAAAAGTCATTACTGTAGCATAAAAGCCATAATTATAATGTTAAGTAAAAATTATGAGATACTTAGTAATAATTATGAAGTTAAGGTACAAGAACAAAAATGAATGACATAAAAAGTCAATTATAATACAAGTCATAATTATGAGATAATTAAATATAATTGACAAAATGTCATAATTATGGTATTAAGTAAAAATTATATAAAAATAAGAGATACCAAGTCATTTTTCAGAGACAAAAGTCTTTATGACATAAAATAACAATTATGATATCGAACTGAAATTATGAGACACTAAGTTTATAATTATGAGATAAAGGGGATTATTATGACAAGACTATTTACAATACTGAATCAAAATTCAGTCATCATTTTAAGAAAAAAAATTATGGTATGATATGATATGTCATAATTATGAGATGCTAAGTCATTATTATAAGATAAAGTCGAAATTGTTACATGATGTCATAATTCTGAAATAAAAACTCAATTATGACAAAAAAGTCAAATTCTAACTTAATTATGTCATATTTTGCACTTTTTCTGCAGCTGTGCAATGCTTGCAAAGCACGGATGCATCACAAGCACGACAGAATTTTTGTTGGACGGGAAATTTGTATTTGAAGCAAAATGATCATGTCGAACCCGAGCAAACACGCACAGTCGAGGACGCTGACGGTAACCAATCTAAGATAAGCAGCGAGCGCACAGCTGGATCCGTGTGAGCAGCTGTACTTATGAAATGTCATCTTGCTCTGTCTAAGAAAGCAGTGAAATGGGTTCAGCAGCAACAAGAGAGAGATGAAGCAAGAGAAGATGACAGATCCTCAGACGGCCCGGATGATGTCATCTGACAAAGAGGAATCTGATAAAGCCTCTAAAAACCAGAAGAAGCAATTAATGTTTAGGTAGAGGTGAACTTAAAAGTAGTTAAAACTTAGGTGACGTATATAGCCAAGATTGTCAGGTCAAGTCAGGTCAATAAAATAAAATAAAATAAAATAAAATAAAATAAAATAAAATTCTGAAGAAGGGTACATAATAAAATATAAAATAATAAAAAAAATACTATTAACTATTCTGCAGAAGGGTACAAAATAAAATAAAATAATCCTAAAAACGATTAACTATTCTGCGGAAGGGTACAAAATAACAAAAAAAATTCATTTAAAATAAAAATTTTAAATGAGAATGTTTAACAAAAAAAAAGTAAAAAAAATTAAATAAAAGGTTTTTGACTGTGTTTTGTAGAGGGTACAAAAATAAATAAAAAATAAGTATAAGTCTTAACTATATTAAATAATAAAAATACGTATAACTTTAAACTGTGTTTCTAAGTGTTAAATAAATATTTACATTTTAAATAATTTAATTAAAATTTAAAAAATAGGTTTTAACAATATTTTGCAGCATGGAATGTGAAACAACTGTAAAACTAGATCACGGTCATGAATAAAATATAATCAAAATAAATAGGATTTTAACTGTGTTTTGCAGCAGGATGAAAAAAGTTAATAATTTAAAAAAGAAAAACAATATATAAGTAGTAGGTTTAAACTTTTGCAGAAGAGTATACAAATTATTTATAACAAAAATGCTAACATTATTAAATGTATTGAAATTAATGAAGGTAGAAATTAATATAATTTAGAAATACGATTTGGTTTCAGCTGTATCTTGACGAATGGCATGTGTTTAGATCACACCCATGATAAATCAACAGTCCAGACTCTCTCTCTCTCTCACACACACACACACACACACACACACACATGAATGTGAATCAGTATGAAACGGGGCGCAGACTTTGTTTTGTCTGACTTTGGGGTCAGAGACAGTTCATCTATATAAACCAGGATCATGAAAACATCCGTATGCAAAATCTGGCATTTCAGGGTCTGACTGGATGTTTTTATACAGGACACACTTTCTGAATGTTCAGATCTAACATTACACTTTTAAACAACATATTAACATCTGTAGCTTTGAGCAGATAAATGAGCGGTTTGGACATCATTGTGGGTTTTAATTCAAGTAGTTTTGCAGAAGGTTACAAAAAAAGCTTTTCATATTTTTTTTTTTCAATTTTAATGTAAACAAAAACATGTTCAATTACATTTAATAAAATGTACAAAATAAAATATAGAAAAAAAACATTCAAACATGGGGTGTTGAAAAATCAAAGACATATAAAATAAAATCTGTAGCTTTTAATTAAAAAAAATAAATAATAATAAATAATATTTAATAATGGAAATTAAAATTATAAAGGTAAATTAAAAAAATAAAGTAAAATATAACCAAAACATTTAATTTAATTTAATATTCAATTATAATATAAAATCAAATAAAAAATATTTAACATACAGTACATTGAAAACTATATACATTTTATAAAACCCTGAGTTTTATATAAATTATATAAAAAATAGTATTCACTTGATTTCAAACTGTATTTGAATTTTCGGAAGCCCAGTGATTTGCATATTTTATGCTCAACAAATACACATATTCAGACATGGTGTGTGATTTCAGTGAAAAAAATAAAAATAAATTACAAAAATAAAATAATATTTGATAACAAAATACATATTCAGTGCTAAAATACAAATTAATTTACAAATAAAATAATATTTGATAGAGAAATACACGCATGTTTTAGGCTATGATTTAGCTCTGAAAATTAAAGATGTATAATCAAAGATTTTTAATAAATAACACTTAAACACTTTAATAAATAACACTTACAAGGTTCCCTTAAGGAATTACAAGTACAAGGTTCCCTTAAGTAGCTTCAACAGACTTTAGTGAGGATCCTGTAGTGTAGTGAAAACTTTCTGGAAACAGCTTGCCTGTAGTTTAATGGTTAAACGAGCAGCTGAAATACATCAGTAAATCATCACAGAGAGTTTAGAGAAGCTTTAACAGCCGACAGCTTTAGGGCAAACGTAATCACACCTGAACACACACAGATAAACACAGAAGAAGCACGGCTCGGTTTGGACAAACGGCACACAAAACGCTGTGTTTTTAGCTCTGAAATCAAAGATAAAATAAAATAAATTAAATAAAAAATATAATAAAATTCAATTTTTTAAATTACATTTAAAGTAGGTTTTGATTCTCCACATTTTGCATTTCTTTAGACTCTGATGACTCAGACTGAAAAAAGAAAATAATAAATAATAAAGGAAACAAAATAGTTTAAAATTTGATTAAACAAAAAATGAAAAATAAGAAATAAAATAAAATAAATGAAGAATAGACTGCTACTTAAAATGCAATAAAACATAAAAAAATATATATATATAAGAAATCAAATAATCAAAGAAATCAAATACATATAAAAATAGTTACAAAATTATAAAAAAGCAAAAAAGAAACCACAACCACTATAAAATATATATAAAATAAAAATATAAATATAAAACAATTATTTCATTTTATTTTAAAATAAGAAATTAATAAAAAATGTATAATTTTAATTTATTTAAAATAAATAAATTAATATTAAATACAATTGAGCCAACAACAAAAAATAATTAGTTAAAGAAATAGAAAATAAATTATATATATATAAACTACATTTAAAGTGGGTTTTGATTCTCCACATTTTGTATATTTTTAGACTCTGATTGCATTTTTTTCTATAATAAATGAATAGCTTAAAAACAAATCTTACTGACCCCAGCCTTTGATTTCTCGAGTGTTTTGTGTGCTTCTCAGTTCTTATCTTGCTTCTATGAATGCATTAAGCTCTGAGATTAAAACTGTGTTGACATCCGTGAACCCCTTCACCGCTGCTTCAGGCTCCTCACAGAGAGAAACCGTTACAACACACAGCAATCAACAGCGCCAGACTCTCTCCGAATCATCACTTCTCCCTCCTTGTGTTCTTTCAGCTCGGTGTGGACCTTTCTGTTCAGTTTTGACCCTCCTGAACCGTCTTCTGGGAAAAACAGCTGATGTCAAGCAGGTTTCTGAAACAAGGTAAATGCTCTGTTGCTGGTTCAAAGTGATCAAGATCAGGTTCACCAGCAGCAGCTGAGACCATAAACCCTCCAAAGCAGCTTAGAAACAATAAAATAAAATAAAATAAAATAAAATAATACAAAAAATAAATAAAATAAAACAAAATAAAAAATAATGCATTAAAAAATAAAATAAAATAAAATAATACAAAAAAATAAATAAAATAAAAATAAAACAAAATAAAAAAAAATATATATAAAAAAATAAAATAAAATGAAATAAAATAAAATAAAATAAAATATAAAATAAAATAAAATAGGTTTTAATTGTATTTTACAAAAGGGTAAAACATTAAAGAAATAACAAATAAAAAGTATTAAATAAGTATAAATAATTGTAAAGATAAATCATAATGTATTTATTTTATTTATTTAAAATAGTGATTCAAATGAGTTTGTATTTTGCAGAAGGGTAAAAATAAATACATTATTTTGTGGTAGGGTGCAAAAAAAATCTAATAAAATAAGAAGGTTTTCTATTTAGTAGGTTTTGTAAAACTGTATTTTTCTAAAGTTTAAACTAAAATAAAAAAATTAAAAATAAAACGTATTATTTTAACAGAAGGGCACAACGTAAGAGAAAAAGGAAAATACCATTATTTTCCTTTTTCTCTTATGTTGTGCCCTTCTGTTAAAATAAAAAAAAATTAAATACATTTTTTTTTTTATAAATTTAATTTAAAAAAATTAAATAAAATGGTTTGAGAAGGGTAAGAAATAAAAATAAATATAAAAATGACGGAATATAATAAATTAAATACAATTGTTTTATTTAGCAATTTTGTATAAGGGTAAACAAACACACAATAAATAAATAAATAGGTTTTAATTGTATTTTGCAGAAGGATACACCAAAAAGAAACTTTTTTTTTTTTTAAGAAGGTTTTATCTGTATTTTTGCAACATGAAATGTGGAAGGCAACTCTAAATCTAGATCAGTCCCGTGATAGATAAACACGGAGCGCATCAGCTGCTGTTATCAGTGTGAAACAGACTCAGAGAGCCATCGATAAACATTGGCGCGCTCTACCCACCTCAGATATAAGAGCGAACCGGATTGGCTGCAGACTCCGTGAATGATGCAGAGCAGCCAATCAGGAAGAGCGATGCCTCTGACCTCCAGCAGACCATTCCACACATACTTAACATACGGCTCGTTACTCAAACGAGGAACACAAACACGTCAGTTAATGACTGTTGGTAAAGTAATGTATGAACAAGATCCTTAGTTTATGTTGGGCCTCTGTAGTCTAGATGTTTATGTGTAATAAATTGTATATTGAATCAAATAAAATATGTATATTTTCTCATTTAACAAAAAAAAAAAGAAAATCATTAAATTATCTTTTTGTGGTATTTTCACAGCCAAATGTAATTTGCGATTAATTAGATTAAACTAATCGAAACAGCTTGTATTTAATTTAATTGATTGACAGCCCTAATAAATATATATATATATAAAAAACAAAATAAGAGTTCTATAAAATATATAAAATATACATATACAAAAGAAAAAAGAAAAGAATAAATAAAAAGGAAAATAAAATAGTTTAAAATTTGATCAAACAAAAAATAAGAAATAGAATAAAATAAATGAAAAATACAGTGCTACTCAAAATGCAATAAAACATAACAAATATAATTATATAAATTAAGAAAGAAAATAATCAGAGCAAATAAAAATAAGAAGTAATTACATATATGATAAAATAAGCAAATAAAAACCAAAACCATTATAAAATATATATCAAATATAAATATAAAACAATTATTTTATTTTGTTTTATTTTATTTTATTTTATTTTAAACAAGGACAAAATTATTTAATTTAAAATTAAATAAATAATATAAAAAATTAAGTAAAAAAAGATAATAAAATAATTAAAAATAAATAAATAAATAAATAAAATATCCAAGCCTGGTAAGAAAGCATATATTGAGTGGGGAGTCCCTCGTCCTTGAAGATGTCAAGCTGATATTGAGCTCTTCGGCTTCTTCTGCGTCACACGACATCTGCAGCAGAGTCATGTTATACTGCAGAGAATGGCTCAGGTCCTAGCTGTAACTACAGGTCAAAGGTCAAAGGGTCACATGAACTCAAGGCAGAAATAATCTCATGTGTGTGGATACAGTTGCTAGGTGACAGACAGCATGCAGCTCAGAGATGAACTTGTTTCGAGAGACTCAAGACGTCTTCATTCAATCTAATGAGACTGACGAGCTGATGTGATCAGTATCATATATGTACTGCCCTCGCTGATAAATCAAATACATATATATATATATATTATTAGAAACGATAGTGATTAAGTCATATCAAGAAAGTTTAATAAGGGTGAATAATGTTAGGGACTGATATATGATATTTTTCCCAGATCTTCCTATTTATTCAAAAGCACATTAAAAATGCAATGCATATGACAGCAATTTATTTATTTTTCATATTATTTATGACAACATTTTATACATTTACTCTACAAAAACACACTTTTTTTTTTTTACTCAAACCATAAAAAATTAAATAAAAATAAACATTCATTTTCAATTAGTTAAAATTATATTTAGTTTTATTACTAAAATGACTATAAATAAAATAAAATAATAAATAAATAAAATAAAATAAAAGCATGATAAATATTAGAAATATATATATATATATATAACTTAGTTATTTTTTCATGAAGGTCTCATTAAAGTCCTTACATAAATATACTATTTTTCACTATGATTAAATCAAAAAAAAACAAGAACAAGAAGTGCATGTGCATCGATTTTCAAGAATATTTTCTGAACAATAAATAGCACTTTAATATATTCTATGATCTAATGCAACATTCAGACATATATAAATGTTCAACAGGTTTTAGGATTTCTGTCGTATTATTTGTATTGTGTTATTATTCGACTGAAATGACTTCAGCTGCTTCAGTACACTTCTTTTCTAAAACCAGGAGACGGAGAAGAAAAGGTTACGGTCAGATCGGTGGAGAGAAAAGGAGAAATAAGGCCACATGAGCTCGAGAAATCCTATCTCCATTACAATGATCTGGAAGTGATTCGAGGACACGGCTTTATGAGAAGAGACGGAGAGATGAAGAAAGAAGTAGCAAAAGCAGCAATTTTATTTATTATAAATAAAGTTTTCTGTTCACCAAGACATTATTTATTTGATCCAAAATACATTTTAAATATATATATATATTATTCTAAATTAAAATAACTATTTTCTGTGTGAATCTGTGTTAAAGTGTAATTTATTTCTGTGATGCTCCGCTGTATTTTCAGCATCATTCCTCCAGTCTTCAGTGTCACATGATCTTCAGAAATCATGAAAATATGATGATTTACTGCTAAAGACACATTTCTGATCATTCGTGCTGCTCAATATTTTTCTTGCACTACCATTTTTTTAAATAAATTAATACTTTCATTAATTGAGGATGCGTTGAATTAATCAAAAGTGACAATGAAGACAACGTCACAAAGGTTTTGGTTTCAAATAAATGCTGAAAAATAAAACGTATCACATTTTCCGCAAAAATATCGTTCGGCATAATTGTGTTCAACATTGATAATAATCAGAAATGTTTTTTTCTTAAGCAGTAAATCAGTATATTAGGAACGATTGTGAAGATTTCTGGAGGAATGATGCTGAAAATTCAGCTGCGCATCACATAAAATAAATTACACTTTAACAGATATTCACATATAACTCGCTTTTCTCAAATTGTAATACTTTTTCATAATTTTTAATATATTTCAGATCAAATAATTGCAGCCTCTGTGAGCAGAAGAGACTTTAAGAACCTAGTACCAAGATAATAACAATGTGCTTTTTGCTGGGTGTTTTTGTGTTATTAGAAAGTGGCTTGCAAGAAACACCTGGGATACAATGTAACACGAGGAGATCTGAAGAAAAGCAATGTTACTGAAGCGCTCGACACAAAGACGTAACATTGTCTCCTGATACAGAGTCAGTATTACAGGCTGTACTTCTGAACGCACTGTGTGTTACTGTAAAGCTCTCACACACACACACACACGTGTGAATTGCATCCGGAGATCAGAGTGACCGACCGCAGCAGGACAGACACAGTGTGTGAGGAAAACCAGAAGAAACGCTCTGAACAGCATACTAACTATCACTATACGCATGTGTGTGAGATTTCTGCATGCAAAGAGCCACAAATAAATCAGAATTGGATGCATTTATTGTTCATAGCGTTTTGAAACTCTCCCGAGCAGTGTTTAGTGTTTATATACTACTCTGTATGTATATAAACATCTCTTATGTAAAATATAATATTAAACATAACATGCATTTTGCACGGTCTCTCTTATTTTGTTAAAATTTCACCGATTCTGCAAGGGGTTCCCAAACTTTCAGGTGGCGCTGTATATGGTTCCTCTGCAGTGAATGGGTGCCGTCAGAATATCAAACATTCAGGAGGAAGTGTTATTATGGATTATGAACTCATATTTGAGTTAAAAACATCTTAATGCTGGATTTGTTTAATCTTTTGTCTTCTCCAGATGTTAACTGATTGATTCAAGTGATGTGGATCAGACTCTCATTCTGACGGCACCCATTCACTGCAGAGCATCCGTTGATGAGACACTGATGCAATGCTGCATTTCTCCAAATCTGATGAAGACACAAACTCATCTAGATCTCGGAGGACCTCAGGGAGAGGATATTTTCAGCAAATGTACATGTTCAAGTGCAATATTTGCGTTCTCTTTCATGTTTAAAGTGCGTTCAGAGGCGAACACGTGGCTCTAATGAAGAGACGTGAGAGTAACACGCCGTGTTTGTCTTGAATCTATCAGGTGTGTGGTAAACACATGACACACATCAATGTTCTGATCTTGTTTGTGCACTATTTGCACTTCTCATTACTTCCACGACGCCGCTCCCTCGGCAGAAGCTGATTAGAGGCGTTCGGAGGTTGCATAAGACACAATCTCAGTGACTAACAACTAAAAGTGAGGTTTGTGTCAGCGGAAGTAGGTCATGACCTGCAGATAGATCATCATCACTCAGCTGATTGTGTGAGGAGACGCTGATTCTGACCCGCTGGTTCGGTCTGACACGATTCAGAGTCAATTCAGATCAACACAGAGAAACACAAGCACACTCAACCAGAAGAGGGCTGTTATTGCTAACTGAAACTATTCAGACTGTTTCCATTAACTCAAATACAGCCGAAACAATATAAACTTTGCTTTAAGAGTAATGCGTTGTTGTAGCAGTACCAAAGACATGGGTTTGACTCCCAGGAGTGCATGAAGGGATCCGATGTAGAGCGTGAATGCATTGAAAAAGCATCCTCCAAATTCATGCAAAATATTCATATTAGATGAAAAACTTAGTGAAATAAAATAAGTTGATTTATTAAATCTCAAACTAAAACAAACACTGAAATAAATATAAATTAAAGCTAAATAGGAATGTAAAAAAATACAAAAACAATAAAAATGCAAAAAAATAAATAAAATAAAGCTAAACTGAATTATGAAAAAAATTACAAAGAAGATAACAAAATTACTAAAATTGAAAAAAATACAAATTAAAGCCAGACAGAGCTATGTGTGTGTGTGTGTGTGTGTGTGTGTGTGTGTGTGTGTGTGTGTGTGTGAGTGTGTGTGTGCGTGTGTGTGTGTGTGAGTGTGTATGTGTGTGTGTGTGTGTGAGTGTGTGTGTGCGTGTGTGTGTGTGTGTGTGTGTGTGCGTGTGTGAGTGTGTGTGTGTGTGTGTGTGTGTGTGTGCATGTGTGTGTGAGTGTGTGTGTGTGTGTGTGTGCGTGTGTGTGTGAGTGTGTGTGTGTGTGTGTGTGTGTGTGTGTGTGTGTGTGTGTGTCTGTGTGTGTCTGTGTGTGTGTGTGTGTGAGTGTGCGTGCGTGCGTGTGTGCGTGTGTGTGAGTGTGTGAGTGTGTGTGTGTGTGTGTGTCTGTGTGTGTGTGTGTGTGTGTGTGATTCACATTTTTTTCTACAGTGATTATTGTGATAAGTAATGTTTTTTCATAAAATTAGCAAAATAATATTTAAAGCACAAATGGTATATTACTTGACTTGAAATTATTAAAATCTGTTTTATTAACATGATGATGTAAAATAGCGACAAAATTGACTTTTTGATATTTCACGGCGATCTCTGAATAAATTAAACAAGACTTAAAACAGCCTTTATTTTCTTTAACTTCCGTGATTTGATTTCAGACTGCAGTATGAGCTGGGCTTGTTCTTGACGGTTTTCCTGAAAGACATGAGAGTTATTGAGTGAATATGAAGAAAAACAGCAGGGTTCGAGGCTTTCTGCTCTTTATTTGGACAGATTTCCAGGTAAGACACATTACAGACTCCCAGTGAGGATAAAGACAGCCGGTGCGATCTGTCCTGTTCTGTGCTTTAAAAGACTGTAAAATACAGCATGAAGTTAAAGGACACAGTGTCTGTATGTCTGCACAGAGAAGATGATGTGCACTGCACTCGAATCAGTGTTTTATTACTCAATATTGAGCAGAATATCACGCGTGTTGTTAAAGAGAGGGTGCTTTTACTTTATTAAGTGATCAGATGCATAATTTTCACCTGCTGGACCAGAAAACAGGTAAAAATATCCCACTGAGGCACACTGAAAGCCCAAAGATGCTTTTGTCACACCACAGGATTATTAAATAAACAATAAACAAATATAAATAAATAATAAAAAACTAAATAAATCATAAAACATTCATCAATAACTAATTAATTAAAAAATAAGCTGATTTGAAATGTTGAAAAAAATATATAAATAATGTAAAGTATATCCACATAAATCTATAAATCAATAAAAAAAATTGAAAAATAACAAAAATTTATCCGATTTAAAATGTTGAAAAAAAATCCAGGGGCGGATCTACTGGGGTGGGATAGGGTGGCAAATGCGACCCTAAAAGAAAGCCTTGCCACCCCTGCTGCCACCCCAGTTGGCCACAACGAATTAAAGGTTAGGGCCAATTTGAAAATTTACGCGTGCAATTCGTGATCCCACTCCGAACTCCCGTAGTGACTCAAATGATTCGCGATCCCGCTACGAACTCCCGAACTGATTCAAATGATTCGCGATCCCCAAACTGACTCAAATGATTCGCGAACCCGCTCCGAACTCCCGAACTGATTCAAATGATTCGCGATCGCCAAACTGACTCAAATGATTCGCGATCCCGCTATGTACTCCCGAACTAATTCAAATGATTCGCGATCCCCAAACTGACTCAAATGATTCGCGAACCCGCTCCGAACTCCCGAACTGATTCAAATGATTCGCGATCGCCAAACTGACTCAAATGATTCGCCATCCCGCTATGTACTCCCGAACTAATTCAAATGATTCGCGATCCCCAAACTGACTCAAATGATTCGCGAACCCGATTTGAACTCCCGAGCTGACTCAAATGATTCGCGATCCCGCTACGAACTCCCGAACTGACTCAAATGATTCGCGATCCCGCTATGTACTCCCGAACTAATTCAAACGATTCGCGATCCCCAAACTGACTCAAATGATTTGCGAACCCGCTCCGAACTCTGACATATATTCAGATATAAATGAAATATAAAAAATACATTGATAATTTTCGATTTTCAAATATTGCACCTGTCAAACATAGTTACCCACTTTTAAAAAGCGTGAGGATAAGTAACAACTTCGTTTTGTGTCAGAACTTTCACACTTTCTTTTTTTTTTTTTTTTTTTTTCATTCATAAATTCAGCCGTTTGTGTTTGAAAAGCGACAGGGATTAAATCGCGGAAATGGAACTTGCTGTATAAAGCAAAACGTCACAGAATTCGGCCATTTTTTAATGAATAAGTCAAAAGTAGAGCATTTAATCAAATCTTCATATGGTGTCTGCAATATTAAAGGTGTTCAGTACCGTCGCTCCCTACACGCAGAGTAGGGCACCATCCCAGTTGCACAAAAAGAAAAAACTTCCTCCATTCTCCCATCCGCGCTCGTGACCGCTTGCATCTCCTGTTTGCGGCTGAATGTTCGTGATTGATGGATGAACATCTATACCCGGGTAGAGTACATCAGCAATCCAGTGAAGAAAAAAGAAAACTAAAAGTAAAAAAAAAACATTGGACGTTGGACTAGTCTCAATTTAGGGACCGTCTCTAAAGTTACATGTGATATTGGTATACACTTTTCTAACGTCAGTAGCGTTTGAAGAGAATGACTTATAGTCATAAAAACAACTGTAATTGTTCATGTAGGTGACAGCTATAATGCACAATTGAATTAAATGTTTGATATCTATTAAAATAATCTGTAAATCATATGTAAATTATGCTACTCTTTCACATGTGCTCAAACGCAAATTTGAAGCTCAATAGCATTTGAGAAGAAAGACTTGCAGTCATAAAACTATTGTAATGTGTTCATTTAGGTGTCAGCTACAATGCACACCTTAAACATTTTTAATATATATTAAAATAAAGTATAAATCATTTAGGTAAAAACGAGGCCCGTTTATCACTTTCAGGCACATTCCTGTGAAAGATTCATTTTTTTCTCAGGTTCCCTTACGAAAACTACCAATCATTGTTCTTTTAGCCATGGTAACTGCAAATTAACCATGGTTTTGTTACTTCAAATAATAATTTACAAAGTATTAATATGATAATTTGTTGTTGTTGTTGCTATAAGAACAGACTGAAGCCATCAATAGCCTTTAAAATGACTTAAAATGCATTATATAAAAAAAATAATGAGGCAATAATGATTGGTTAATAATAACACTGTTACAATACATAATGTAGGCAAATACAAAATAAACTATTTATGTACATGTTATTACAAATGTCATGTGATTGCTGCTGTTACACTTACAGGACGATCAAATCCTTACAGGACAATCCAAAACATTTCATTCAAATATTCACTTCATCTTTCATTTTTGGACACCTTTTTTGATATAGACGACACAGGCTTTATAATTTCTTCAACAAAAAACGTGCATATCACAACCCTTACAAAAATAAACCATGGTTTTATCATAGTAAAACTGCTTAGTTTCCTTTTGCATGATTTCTGAATGCTTGAGACTATAAAATAAAATAGAGTCATAATAAAGTTATAGCCACAGGTAAATGTCAAGAGCTACAATTGTGATTTGTAAATAATACAATTTATTCATTTAGTTTTTTATTTGATTAAAGTTATTTTTTCACCCCTATAGTAGGTGTTTATTTCATCATCACATTTGAGGAAGGGGGCACAACAATAAATCCTGCTCCGGACACACATTTGATCAGCAGCGGCCCTGAAGATGTTGTTATACACGTCTCTGGGAATGTGTGCTCTACTACACACACACACACACACACACACGCACACACACACACACACACACACGCACACACACACACACACACACACACGCACACACACACACACTGAAGCACGTGTGGTGTTTTCAGCTCTTCACTATATTGATGTATGATGTATGCTACACATGTTCACGTCAGTGCGCTATGAGAGGATTTCACCATTTCATTTGATAAAACTATCGTCATTCATTCGTATCGTATACACAGACTGACAGAAACGCCAATGTCTTTACCACAACCTGTCAGAATAAAATTTCGGTATAACTTGAAGAAATTCAAACAGAAATCTAGTACTATTGCACAGAAGAGTATGATATACTTCAAGTAGGCCTATAGCTAATAATAATAAAACTCTCTCTAAAAGTTTGGTCTTACTCAAAGAAATTATGGAAGAAATTGCTTAATAAAATATACTTAAAAAAGATCTACTAAAAGATTATTTTAAAGGAATATGACACAAGTTTTCATAGATGTTTTAATTTAAACTTGCCAAAACAATAACACCATATTTTTCAAAAAACAATTTCTAAAAGTACATTTGTATTTGTGCCTGTAATGCTTATTTATTTATTATTATTGTCAGCTAATAAAAGCTATGCTTCAGGACCATATTCATATAACATCTGAGGCTAAATGTAGCTCTTGACTGGTTGAGTTAGATGATGATTAACACTAAACTGTAGAAAATCAGTTGAGTCTCCCCAGCTGGAAATGGCTGTTAAAATCTTGTGTTTCTTATAATAAATGGACATATTGATAACACCGAATCTTTTATAACCCTCTTAATTACATGTCGATGCATACTGTATGCATTAGTGAGTGTGTGGTGCTTATGGGGTATGATCACTTATTACTTATATGAACTGTTTCAAATGCAAGACATTGATTGCATGAGATTAAGTTTGTAAATGATAGCATGTGCTCTTTTGTAGTGTGCACATATATTTATCATCAAACTGTGATAACTGTGACTAAATTCAGTATATACACGTCTGCCACCCCTCAAAAATTTCTGCCCCCTTCTCACCACCCCATCAATATGTTTCTAGATCCGCCCCTGACAAAATCTATAAATAATGTAAAGTATATTCATGTAAATTTATAAATAATCAATAAAAGAGTAAAAAATAAATAAATAAAGCTGATCTGAAATGTCGAAACAAATTTAGAAATAAACTGATGTATATTTATGTAAGTTTACAAATAATCAATACATTAAAAAAATAAATATATAAGTGAATATACAATAAAGTTGATATGAATGTTGAAAAAAATAATAATGTAATGTATATCTACTTAAATCTACAAATAATCAATAAAATTAAAAATATAAATAAATCAACCTGATTTGAAATGTTGAAAAAAAATCTATAATGTAATGTATATCCACATAAATCTATAAATAATCAGTAATAAATACAAATCAATAAATAAACAAAGCTGATTTAAAATATATATATATATATATATATATATATATATATATATATATATATATATATATATATATATATATATATATATATATATATATATATATATATATAAATTATGTAATGTTTATCCATGGAAATCTATAAATAATTAATAGAAATAAAATAAAAACACAAATCAATAAATAATTTATAAATAAATAATACAAATGAATGGACTAATTTAATTTTAAATGAATGGAATCTAAAACCAGTTAAAAAATATAGTGTCAAGTTACAACATTAAAATATACACTTTCTGGTCAGAAGTTCTGCTTTTAATAAAAAATACTGTAAAAATAATGAAATATTATCACAATTTAAAATAAGTGTTTCTATGTGGATATCTGTTCAAATGTAATTAATTGCTGTGATCAAAGCATCATTAATCAAGTCTTCAGAGTCACATGATCCTTCAGAAATGATCCTAATGTGCCGACGTGTCATTTTAAATTCACAATATTACAGTTTTAGTGTATTTTGATCAAATACATTTTTTAAAATTCTTATTATTCTAATTTAAATGGCATACTTTATGCTACAGTAATGATAAGTTACTGGTAAAATTGTGTTTAATTGCAATTAATGTCATAATGCAAAAAAAAAATGTATTTCTTTCGTGCAAAAAAATCAATTCTTAATGTGTATTAATACATACTTAGATTGCAGCAAAGTGACTCAGGCATCAGATCTCAGTTTGATGACAGATGCACACTGCCCTCTGCAGCACAGAGACACACTCACATTTATGCATGCAATAAAGTCAAAACCTTTATTATGTCCTTCATTAATAATGAATATAATGCGACTTATGGCTCTGGTCTCAGACACAAATTATAATAAGCTTTTTGAGAAAAGTGTGACCTCATATTTCACAATGCATTTCCTCAGAGATGCAATGTTCTTCAGTTCCTCTAGATGTCGCTGTGTTAACGCATATATATCTACATTTGCTTTTGAGATGTGTTTGTGATATTTTAAAAGCAGTGCAAGAAATGTGAGGCATTTTGCATTTTCTGTGTGCAATTCTTCGATTTAAATGTAAAATGTAAAAATGTTAATTTAAATTAAATTCGATTCGATTTGTGTGTAAAGTTTAGAAAATGTGCAGTGTAAAAAAAAATGTTGAATTCTGTTTTATTTTATTACTATGTTTTTTTATTTTATTATTTTTTCTTTATTTTCACTTGTTTGTGAGTGTATGCCAATACAGCAACAACAAAAAAAGAAAGAAAAAAAAGATACATTTTTTGATACATTTGTGGAGATGAAAGGAGAGAATGACTGAATGAATGAGATACAGATTCAGAGTCATCATGGACAGGCCCTGGTTTAACTAGTTCCTCTCTGCTGTGTCCTGGCTGTTATTCTGACAGGATTATCACTGAAGGAGAGATAAGTTGTCTTGGGAATCGGCGTGGCGCCGCTGTGTCAGGGCTTGTGTTGGCGGCACCCCAGCGTTCTGGGAAGCATCGTGTTGAACCTCTGAAAGCCACAAAAGTCGTGCTCATGCACCCTTGCTAGGATCACTCTGTGTTTCCGTTTCCCTGTCTAACTTTCTTCCGAATCCTACAGTTTTCTTGTGCTAGACAAACACATTGTGTCATCCTGAAGGATCTGTCTGTCCCGCACCGTAAGATTGAGTCCAGACCCCAGATGTTTGTCACCGGCGGAAATGTTTGTTGCTCAGAAGTTGGTACTTAAAGGAGAAGTTGCTAAAAATTCAGTCTTGATGAGTTTGTTTCTTCATCAGGTTTGGAGAAATACAGCATTGCTTCAGTGTCTCACCAATGGAAGTGAATGGGTGCCGTCAGAATGAGAGTTCAAACAGCTGATAAAAACATCACAATAATCCACAGCACTCCAGTTCACATCTGCAGAAGACAAAAGATGAAAGATTATGAATTATGAATTTTTTTATTTTTGCTGAAAGAAGCATTTTAAACTTAAGTTAAAATCATCTTAATGCTGTATTGGTTTCATCTTTGTCTTCTCCAGAGAAGTGTGACGTGTGGAATATTGTGATGTGTTTATCAGCTGTTTGGACTCTAATTCTGACGGCACCCATTCACTTTCATTGGTGAGACACAGATGCAATGCTGCATTTCTCCAAATCTGATGAAGAAACAAACTCATCAGCATCTTGGATAGATGGATCAATATAGAGCAGCTCAGATTATTTGATTATTTGAAGTTTATACTGAGATCTTGAGTGAATTCAAGCACAGTTCGAGCCAATGATGTTTGCATGCTCATCCCTGCATGAGATACGAGTTTTGCTTTTCACCTTGAGACGGTTTTGATAAAAGTCGTATGTGAGCGTCAGCGAGGCTCAGTTTTGACTAGAATCAAAGATAATCTCAAGTACACGAGGGACACAAAATGCAAACACCTGCCGGAGACGAACAGATGCATGCTTTAATATCTAACAGATATCACAACTTCACCAGTCGACTGGTTATATCAAGAACCAGTAGTTTGTCGAATGCAAGTGCTGCTAAAAAAAACATTTAAAGACATTGCAATTGAAACCTAGACACAAATAGATCAATGCAATCAAATAAACCCTTCTCTTTCTAGTTTGTGTGTAGTGTGTAGTCTTGGAGAGATACGAGGAGGACTCTGAAGATGGAGACGCTGTGTGAAGCTGATAAAGGAAATCCAGAGTCTGTTCTAAACTTGGTTTGTAAGTGTAAGTGCAGCTGATCTGGTGACAGAAGATGAGATAGTCGGGTGTCTCGGGTCTCTGCTGGTGGTCCGACCGAAATGGAGACACCTCAGGGGTCGAGCAGAAGCCAGAGACCCCCGAACTCCTTCTGACCACTGAAAGAGAGAGAGAGAACATGATGAATGATTAGAATAAAAATTCAAACTTGGTTTCTACTGTATGCAGTGCAGTTTACTTCATGACCTGTAGTTTTACACCAGCTTCAGAGCGCTGCTGGCCGAGACTCCTTCTTCTATCTGGACGCTGAGGTCAGATGTGTCCTTCAGTCAGCACAACACCATGATAACACGGTAAACATCCTGATAGAGAGCTGAACTCACACCGACACGGTGAGACGCTCCCTGTCTTTCTGCGTTAGTTAGAAGGAAATCTGAGCATTGTGTCGACTGCATGCTGCTTTAAACAAACAGTTGCATGAATAACATTGTTGCAAATAAAAGTTTTTCTGAATGCATTTTTATCTAAGAATTATTTATGTACAGTAGCACATAAATCGAATGCTGTATATTTACCCACATGAGTATGAAAGCAGTTGCAAGAAAATAAAACCAGTAGTAATAATGGAAAAAAGGAGAAATACAAAATTATAAAAGGGGAAATTAGTGTAAAAAAAAAAAAAAAAAAAAAAGTAGATGATGTCGCTTCTAGTTAATTCGTGACATTGGAAATCAGTTTGTGTGCATTGCATTGTGGGACACATCTGTTGCTCATACAGTCATCTGTGTGTTTTGTGCACGCTGTGCTCAGTATGAATAATGCATGACTACAGCTTTAAGAACTCTGTGATGCAATGCTAAAATAAATATATATTATTAATAATTAATAATTTTAATTATTGTACTTCTGTTTTAGACAAGCTCTCTCGAATTGCATAACATTCTGGATATTTTCTAGTACTGTATAAAAGCATTCAGAATACAAACAGTAGCTCAAGTGTTACTGAAATGGAGAAAAATACATTTTGAGAAAACAGGCTTTATTATAATTGCAGTCTATAGACACAAATAAATAAAGTGCAAAAATAAAATCAAATGATGAATAAATAAAAAACTTTCAGAATATAGAGAGAAATAAAAATGTTGGTGCATGTCAGTGCAGCTAGAGAAACAAACTCACAGTACAGACCAAAGGTTTGGAAACATTACTATCTTTAATGTTTTTGACAGTAGTTTCTTCTGCTCATCAAGCCTGCATTTATTTGATACAAAAATACAGAAAAATATTTAATATTGTGAAATATTATTACAATTTAAAATAGTTGTTTTGTAATTTATTATACTTTAAATTATAATTTATATCTGTGATGCAAAGCTGAATTTTTAGGATCATTATCACATGATCCTTTAGAAATCATTCTAATATGATGATTCATTATCAAAGTTGGACACAGTTCTGCTGCTTAATATTTTTTCAGAACATGTGATACTTTTTTAGGATACTTTGATGAATAAAAAAAAAAAAAAAAAAAAGCTATGTTTTTAAAATATCAATATTTAGTAATAACAATATACACTACTGATCAGTAATTTGGGGTCAGTAATTTTTTTTCTTTCTTTTAAATAAAATAAATGCTTTTATTCAGCAAGGATGTGTTAAATTGATAAAAAGTGATCGTAAAGAAAATATATATATATATTTTTTTTTTATATAAATGCAGTTCTTTTTAACCTTTTATTGATCAAATATATTCGACAGCAGAACTGTTTCCAACACTCATAATAAATCAGAATATTAGAATGATTTCTAAATGATCATGTGATCGACTGATGTTACATGTGACACTGAAGAATGGAGGAATGATGCCGAAAATTCAGCTTTGCATCACAGGAATAAATTATTTTTTAAAGTATTTTCAAATAGAAAATTATTATTTTAAGTTGTAATAATATTTCACAATATTACTGTTTTTTCTGTATTTTTGATCAAATAAATGCAGGCTTGATGAGCAGAAGAGACTTCTTTCAAAAACATTAAAAATAGTAATGTTTCCAAACTTTTGGTCTGTACTGTATACAGTATATGTTTAAAAGAATCATCCACTTTATATCAAAGAACAAGTATCTGATAAGTGTATGTAGCTCCTGAGTTTATTAGTAATTTGATTATGATAATACGAATAACTCGTATTAAATGAAGAACAGGATTTTAAAACAGTCTATACCGAAGGCTTATTTTCCAAATAGAAACAGTCCAAAAAGCAAGTAATCGTTGTGGATCATAGATGTGTTGTTTTGGACGTGAGTGTGTCTGGCTTCAGCGTTGTAAAGTTTTTCTGTGTTGCTTAAAGACGCCAAAAGCCATTCCTTTTGAAAATAAGAGTTGAGTCAGTCACACGCAGGTCAAGTCTGGTATTTCCCAATAATTGAGCGAGTCAAGCGAAGGCCTCGGATCCCTCTGAAGCTCGGCTGATCTTTGGCTGCACGTCTGCGTATTGCTGTGTTGCAGTCACGCTGTTTACTTAAACGATAAGCTATGATGGATGTCCAGTGACCACTGCACAGGTCAGATAACACAGAACCATCCACATGCACTTACGACTAGGGCTTGAATTTAGACAATTATATATATATATATATATATGGAGAACAATGCTTTGTGATCTATAATGCAAGTTTTGTCCAAATTTTATTTCTTTTCATGTTACTTACTTACATGAAGAGAAGTAAAATTAGGATAAAACTTGCATTATAGATCACATTTTCGAAAAACAAAGCATGGTTCTCCATCGATGCCTGTTCAAAAGCAGCTCAATATTCAGACAAAATAATATGAATTACTTATTAAATAAATGACTTAATATACACATGCACACCCACATTACCGTTCAAAAGATTTTATAATGATTTTAAAAGAAGTCTCTTTTGCTCATCAAATTTGATCAAAAATACTGTAAAAATTGTGAAATATTATTACAAACTAAAACAGCTGTTTTCTGTGTGAATCTGTGTTAAAGTGTAATGTATTTCTGTGATGCTCCGCTGTATTTTCAGCATCATTCCTCCAGTCTTCAGTGTCACATGATCTTCAGAAATCAGAATAATATGATGATTTACTGCTCAAGAAACATTTCTGATTATTATCAGTGTTGAACACAGTTGTGCTGCACAATATTTTCGTGGAAACTGTGATGCATTTTATTTTTCAGGATTCACAGATGAATAGATTAATTTAAAAGAACAGCATTTATTTGACACAGAAATGATTCAATGTCTTCACAGTCGCTTTTAAAACAATTGAATGCATCCGTGAACCAATTTTTTTATCTTACTGACTCCAAACTTTTGATATACACACTGTTTTTGTGGTATATGTTATTTCTGTTTCCAGTGGAAAGACTATTGTTGGTGCATATGATCTGCATCGGAGTCAGTGTTGGTGTGTACAGGTGTGTGTGTGTGTGTGTGTGTGTGTGTGTGTGTGTGTGTGTGTGTGTGTGTGTGTGTGGACTATCAGTGTTATTTTCCTCTGTGGACTCAGTGGGTTCACGCTCGGGTCTTGAACTGTCCAGGTAAACACTTTCGACCCTCTTGAAAGTTTCCTGCTCTTTCCTCATTATATCAGTGATGCACGTCGTGTTACAATGAAACTTTCAAGTGCCCTACTTTCTTTTTTAAGTAAACTATTACTCTAGTTTTGAAAGGCCACACTTGGACACCTGCTCCAAAAACTACCTAGGTAGCAGGTTTATATATTTATTGTCAATAAACTGAATCTCATATATTTTATCTTAATTAATGCATTTAATAGCCTTATTTTTTACCATGTTAATATATTTTAATGGATAAATGTACTGGACTAAATGTATTGAATAGTACTGAGACTGCTCTCCTTAGAGTTACAAATGATCTGCTCTTATCATCCGATCGTCTGTGTATCTATTTATTAGTTTTATTGGATCTTAGTGCTGCGTTTGACACAATTGACCACAACATTCTTTTGCATAGACTTGAACACTTTGTTGGCATCAGTGGAAGTGCATTAGCATGGTTTAAATCGTACTTATATGACCGCCATCAGTTCGTAGCAGTGAATGAAGATGTATCATATTGATCACAAGTGCAGTATGGAGTACCTCAAGGCTCAGTACTAGGGCCGCTACTCTTCATTCTTTTTAATGTTACCCTTGGGAGATATCATCAGGAAACATGGTGTTAGCTTTCACTGTTATGCTGATGATACTCAGCTCTATATTTCCTCACAGCCCAGTGAAACACACCAATTTGAAAAACTAATGGAAGGCATAGTCGATATAAAAAACTGGATGACGAGTAATTTCTTACTGCTAAATTCTGAAAGAACAGAGGTGTTAATTATAGGACCTAAAAACTCTGCTTGTAATAACCTAGAACATTGTCTAAGACTTGATGGTTGCTCTGTCAATTCTTCGTCATCCGTTAGGAACCTAGGTGTGATATTTGATCGCAATCTTTCCTTAGAAAACTGCTTTTTTCCATCTCAAAAATATATCTAAATTACGGCCTATGCTCTCAATGTCAAATGCAGAAATGTTAATCCATGCATTTATGACTTCAAGGTTAGATTATTGTAATGCTTTATTGGGTGGTTGTTCTGCACGCTTGGTAAACAAACTACAGCTAGTCCAAAATGCAGCAGCAAGAGTTCTTACTAGAACCAGGAAGTATGACCATATTAGCCCGGTCCTGTCCACACTGCACTGGCTCCCTATCAAACATCGTATAGATTTTAAAATATTGCTTATTACTTATAAAGCCCTGAATGGTTTATCACCTCAGTAATTGAATGAGCTCCTTTTACATTATACTCCTCTACGTCCGCTACGTTCTCAAAACTCAGGCAATTTGATAATACCTAGAATATCAAAATCAACTGCGGGCGGCAGATCCTTTTCCTATTTGGTGCCTAAACTCTGGAATAACCTACCTAACATTGTTCGGGAGGCAGACACACTTTTCCAGTTTAAATCTAGATTAAAGACCCATCTCTTTAACCTGGCTTACGCATAACATACTAATATGCTTTTAATATCCAAATCTGTTAAAGGATTTTTAGGCTGCATTAATTAGGTAAACCGGAACCAGAAACACTTCCCATAACACCCTATGTACTTGCTACATCATTAGAAGAATGGCATCTACGCTAATATTAGTCTGTTTCTCTCTTGTTCCGAGGTCACCGTGGCCACCAGATCCAGTCTGTGTCCAGATCAGAGGGTCACTGCAGTCACCCGGATCCAGTACGTATCCAGACCAGATGGTGGATCAGCACCTAGAAAGGACCTCTACATCCCTGAAAGACAGCGGAGACCAGGACAACTAGAGCCCCAGATACAGATCCCCTGTAAAGACCTTGTCTCAGAGGAGCACCAGGACAAGACCACAGGAAACAGATGATTCTTCTGCACAATCTGACTTTGCTGCAGCCTGGAATGATATGCAAGATATGACTGACAAATATGCATCACATTAAGTACATTAGTTTAATTTAAAACTGTGTAACTGAAATGCATGGAAATTTTATGTTCAATCTAGATGCATAAATCTTAAACTTGGGCATAAATATGTCTTAGAGCATGTATTTTTGATAACTTGCATTTAATAGTGATTTGAGATTTTTGCGCTCTATGTCGAGTATTCTGAATCCATCACTGATGAGGTTCAGTTTGAGAGCAGCTATATATAGACAGCACACTAGATTACAAGCAGCAGTGAAATGCGCACACACACACACACACACACACACACACACACACACACACACACACACATTGAGGTCTGTGCAGTGTTTGCTTCTGTCAGTTTACACTGCAGTGGCGTTTGGCCAATGTGAAGCTGAACTCTCAAACTATTCCAAACTAATTAGAGAGACTAATGGAGCGCTGGGCTCTTATCAGCTCCGCTCTCAAACTCTCCTTGTGATGTTTGTCTCTGATGAGAAGACAAGAAGAGGCGTGACCACCGGCGAGTGTGTGAAGCCTTGGCCTATTCTACATTAATAATGTCAGTCAGTGTTTCAGTTTCTCGGGATCATTTTTAAACAGCTCTTCGTTTGCTATGGGAGCTTTCTTTCATTAGGGATTCCCAAACTTTTTTGTCTGCTGAACCACTTTGGCCTAAAATATATACTGAAAGTTTCCCCAGGTTAATATTTCAATAGTTTAACAATGCATTCACATGTTGACAGTCCTTTGATGACGGTCACATGACATGCAAGTAAAGAATTACGATTATTTATTTTTTTATGCCTTTGTTTCTATCATGGCATTTTATATAGTTTTTTCAAAAGATGTTGAGTATTTTTAATACCCAATTAATTTTTTTTAAAAATACATTATATATTAGATTAAAATACATTTATTTTGTGTGTGCTTCAAAGTGGATGTTTGGCATTACTTTTAAATTTTTCAAGTATAACTTCAAATGTTGTTCTGTTGCAGTTTTCTAAGTGGCAAGATAGAAATGCACACTTTTCAAGTTAGAAACCACAGCATTATGTAATTACATTTACTGTAGTTTGATCTGAAGGGACCAGAATGATTCCCAAGAAACTCTAGAGAAAAATAAAAAGTATCTCCGTCCGTTTCTCCTATCTTTTTTCATTTCTTGTATAATAATTTTACATGCAAGGTCGCGGTGGCTGAGAGAGAAATTTAGGGAGTGTGTGTCTGACAAAGAGAGTGAGACGAAAAAGAGAGAAATCTTCCTCCCTTCCCTTCTCTCCGCCTGGCGCTCAAGGCCATGTTTCCTCCTCCAGCAGAAACACTGTTACAGATCTACTTATCACTGCGCTATCGACCAAACACACCTGGTGCTGAGAGAGAGACAGAGAGAGAGAGAGAGAGAGGTTCTTCTGAGAGCTTTGAGATTTAGAGAATAGCAGATCTAGCTAACAGTGGATTTGAGAGAATACAAACCTTACATGTGAGACACTTGCGCTTACATGTGAGACACTTGTTCATACATGTGAGACACTTGCACATACATGTGAAACATTTGCACATACATGTGAGACACTTGCGCATACATGTGAGACACTTGCGCGTACATGTGAGACACTTGTTCATACATGTGAGACACTTGCACATACATGTGAAACATTTGCACATACATGTGAGACACTTGCGCATACATGTGAGACACTTGCGCGTACATGTGAGACACTTGTTCATACATGTGAGACACTTGCACATACATGTGAAACATTTGCACATACATGTGAGACACTTGCGCTTACATGTGAGACACTTGTTCATACATGTGAGACACTTGCACATACATGTGAAACATTTGCACATACATGTGAGACACTTGCGCATACATGTGAGACACTTGCGCGTACATGTGAGACACTTGCACATACATGTGAAACACTTGTTCATACATGTGAAACATTTGCACATACATGTGACACACTTGCGCGTACATGTGAGACACTTGCGTGTACATGTGAGACACTTGCGCATACATGTGAGACACTTGCGCATACATGTGAGACACTTGCGTGTACATGTGAGACACTTTGGGATACATGTGAGACACTTGCACATACATGTGAGACACTTGCGCGTACATGTGAGACACTTGCACATACATGTGAGACACTTGCGCATACATGTGAGACACTTGCGCGTACATGTGAGACACTTGCGCATACATGTGAAACACTTGCACATACATGTGAGACACTTGCGCATACATGTGAGACACTTACGCATACATGTGAGACACTTGCGCGTACATGTGAGACACTTGCACATACATGTGAGACACTTACGCATACATGTGAGACACTTGCGCGTACATGTGAGACACTTGCACATACATGTGAGACACTTGCGCATACATGTGAAACACTTGCACATACATGTGAGACACTTGCGCATACATGTGAGACACTTGCACATACATGTGAGACACTTGCGCATACATGTGAGACACTTACGCATACATGTGAGACACTTGCGCGTACATGTGAGACACTTGCACATACATGTGAGACACTTGCACATACATGTGAGACACTTGCGCATACATGTGAGACACTTACGCATACATGTGAGACACTTGCACATACATGTGAGACACTTGCGCGTACATGTGAGACACTTGCACATACATGTGAGACACTTACGCATACATGTGAGACACTTACGCATACATGTGAGACACTTGCGCGTACATGTGAGACACTTGCGCGTACATGTGAGACACTTGCGCATACATGTGAGACACTTACGCATACATGTGAGACACTTACGCATACATGTGAGACACTTGCGCGTACATGTGAGACACTTGCGCATACATGTGAGACACTTGCGCGTACATGTGAGACACTTGCGCGTACATGTGAGACACTTGCGCATACATGTGAGACACTTACACATACATGTGAGACACTTGCGCGTACATGTGAGACACTTGCTTTTACATGTGAAACACTTGTGCATACATACAAACAAAAGGAACATTATTTTACCGTTTTTGCATACCGTTTTAACATTTCTTTATGAAAATGTCACTCTAATGACAAAATGGTACACCCTTGCACTTACACTTTTGGATTAGCAGCAAAAGACTAGTGTACTTTATCTAAAACACTACAGCTTTTAATTTTCACTCTTTTTATTCAGTTCATCAGTTCATCAATGCAACACTTAGTTTTTGTTCTAGTTTTTATAAATGTCTGTTTCCAAACATGTAAGTACTGAAAGTTTAAAATGACATCAACTCAATCCTGCACATCACAGTCCTATACCTTACAGTACAGTAACGAAAACTGCAATAAAAATTACATAGCATGGATGACAGGTATTACTCAAAGCACACAACTACAGTAAACTACAGTACACCCCAACACACAAACACACAGGTACTGTATCACTCTCTGCATGTATTTATGTGGTACTGATACAATGATACATATTCAGTTAGGAACTGTACTGGATTACATCAATACAATTCATTTACATGCATGTCATTATGTGAGCATTAACCGGCTTGTGTGGGGCTCAGCGGGCCCCGGCTCTATCAGCAGGAGCCTGACGTCAGCCGGGCCTGAGATGATAAGGGGTCCGGTGGAGCTCAGGGGGGTTTAGACTAACAGAGACAGTCTGGATAAGAGCTGAGACTGATAAGAGCCCAGTCTGTGGAGCCCTATTGTTCAGAGGATCCTCCACAAGCCTCTTATTATGACACGTATGATTGCTGACTTTGTGTGTGTGTGTGAGTGTGAATGTGTGTGTGTGTGTTTCAACTGCACAGATCCTCGACAAACAGCGATATTTCCTCACTTGTATGACCTGCTGAATTGAGACACTCCTCTGTGTTATTATTTCCTCTAATTGTGTTTGCGTCCATAAACCGTGTTATTTTAGAATCATTAATATACTATTATTTATATATTAACGAATTTAATAATTAATTTTATATATTTATTTATATATTTATTTAATAGATTTTTCATATTTATTTTTCATTTTCATTTTATTTTAAGTTTTAGTATAATGTAGTGTTTTGTCATTTGTATTACATTTTATTTAAATGTCTATGAATTTCTTATTTTCTTTATTTTCAAATAAAATATTGAATAGATTATTTCTACTTTATTATAATTTATATAAATGTTTATGTAATATTTCTATATGTATTCATATTTTTTTGTTTGGTTTTTATATTTTAAGTTTAAGTGATTTTGTAGGTTTTAGTTTTTGTCAATTTAATTTTTTTAAATGTATATGTTTTATTCATATTTTTGTTTCAGTTCAATTCTATTGAATAAGTTTGATCATGGATACTATATTTAGTATTTAATATTTATCAACTTATTGTTCATTTAATTTACATATATATGTAAATTAACACACACAGATGTATTTTTTTTAGTTTAAATAATTTTAATAATTTCATAACGTGGTTTTGTAGTTTTTATATAAAATGTATATTTAATTTTTTTTTAAATGTTTATTTCTTTAATTTATTTTTATTTCTGTTTCAATTTAGTTATTTTCTGTCATTTTAGTCTTAAATACCAAATACTATTTAGTATTCATTGTTTTTAAGTTAATTTTAGTATTTATATATGTAATGTTTATATATTTACTAATATTTATTAGTTATCTATTTTCGAATTTTAGTAATTTTGTGGTGTTTTTGTCTTTAATATTATTAGTTATAATTATTTTCTCGTACTGAATGACAACCAGTGACTCATTTGTGTGTTTTTTTTTCTGTCTCCTCGGGTATTTTAGGAGAAATGTCTGAAACAGATCTAATATGTGAATAAATGTGACTGAGAACTCAATCAGATCTCATAAGAAAACCAAATCAAGTAATAAACCTCTGTATTCAGTCATGTGATGGATGCTTTTATTACATCATCACGGTCAATGCCAGATTTAGGCTCCACGGGATCAAAATACAGCATAAAGTTGAAAGTATTTATGGATATACAGTGGGTTTTTGACGTTTTTATTAGTGGTTTTGTGTAACTGGAGCTGGTTAGAGGTCGTGAGGCCCTCGCTAATAGCACAAAACCACTGAAACCACACAAAACCTGATTATAATGATGTGTCACAACTGCGATAGCACTAATAAACGTCAATAAATATCTTCTCAACCTCATTCTTTTCACCCATAAATCTGTACTGTTGGTTAGTCGAGCCTACTAAATCGATTTCCATTTTAAAAATACATTTGGATATTAAAAGCATATTAGTATGTTATGTGTATGCCAGGTTAAAGAGATGGGTCTTTAATCTAGATTTAAACTGCAAGAGTGTGTCTGCCTCCCGAACAATGTTAGGAAGGTTATTCCAGAGTTTAGGCGCCAAATAGGAAAAGGATCTGCCGCCCGCAGTTGATTTTGATATTCTAGGTATTATCAAATTGCCTGAGTTTTGAGAATGTAGCAGACGTAGAGGAGTATAATGTAAAAGGAGCTCATTCAAATACTGATGTGCTAAACCATTCAGGGCTTTATAAGTAATAAGCAATATTTTAAAATCTATACGATGTTTGATATTGCATTACAATAATCTAACTAAGGAAAGATTGCGATCAAATAGCACACCTAGGTTCCTAACTGATGACGAAGAATTGACAGAGCAACCATCAAGTCTTAGACAGTGTTCTAGGTTATTACAAGCAGAGTTTTTAGCTCCTATAATTAACACCTCTGTTTTTTCAGAATTTAGCAGTAAGAAATTACTCGTCATCCAGTTTTTTTTATATCGACTATGCATTCCATTTGTTTTTCAAATTGGTGTGTTTCACCGGGCTGCGAATAAATATAGAGCAGAGTATCATCAGCATAACAGTGAAAGCTAACACCATGTTTCCTGATGATATCTCCCAAGGGTAACATATAAAGCGTGAAGAGTAGCGGCCCTAGAACTGAGCCTTGAGGTACTCCATACTGCACTTGTGATCGATATGATACATCTTCATTCACTGCTATGAATTGATGGCAAAACAAAACAATTACTGGATAAATTGCTATTGGGAAGAAAAAAAAAACATGCCCAACGACAGATTGAAGCCTGCTTCAGCTACGTAGATGAATTCATGCGGCAGTTCAGTGGCATACAAATCCAGCACTGTCTTTAACAGAAAGTACATATACAGTAACTACAATATCTACATTTTCACACAAGTAGGGGCTGGTTTAGGTCAATATAGACAACAACTATGAGCTACAGGCAGGGCAGGTGGCAGCAGAAATCCTCATTCCCACATCACCTGCACATAATCATGGTGCAGATCCTTGACCCTGACACTGTTCCTCTCAAATGGCACCCCGTACAATCGCTTCATTAGAAGTTATGTTTCTGTAGGATGCGACTTAATGTAGAAATGCCGACCCTGTTGATATTGTTGAATACATTTCTATTTGCAATAATGTGTTGTTGCAACTCACAAACTCGGATTGCATTATTTCCTCGCACCATTTCAGTGATGGTGTGTGAGAGAGAGAGAGTGTAAATGTGAGTGTGAGTGATTTTGTGTGTGTGTGTGTGTGTGTGTGTGTGTGTGTGTGTGTGTGTGTGTGTGTGTGTGTGTGTGTGTGGTGTGTGTGTGTTCAGTTCTTATCAGCGTTTCTCTCGTCCACTGGTTCAGTGTTTGTTCGGCAGTCAGACTTTAACCCGTTCTTATCTGAGGGTGAGGTTCTGGATGCCCACCTCTCTCTCTCTCTCTCTCTCTCTCTCTCTCTCTGTCTATCTCTCTCTCTCTTTCTCTCTCTCTCTCTCTCTCTCTCTTTCTCTCTCTCTCTCTCTCTCTCTCTCTCTCTTCATGTATTCTATAAATAAACACAGGCAATAAAAACCAAGAGAGGGTAATAATTCAGAGTTAATCCCCTCTCAGGATGAATCTCAAAAAACGTGATCAAATTTTTATATTTAGGATTTCTTAGAATGTTTCATAATTTTTAAACAAAGATTAAGTATTACTTTTCTTCAGGAAAATGATTTCTATTTTATGACTTTTTTTCTTTCTTTTTTTAATTCTGTCATATCTGTATTACATCTGGATGTTTTTATTTTCGTTAGAGATGGACAAATAATTGTATATTCTAAATTACTGTAATGCATTTAAAGAAAATCAACAAGTACTGCCTTGATGCAATTTGGTGATATCATATATATATATATATATATATATATATATATATATATATATATATATGCTGTAAAACTTTTTATTTACATAAAATATGTGTGTGTACTGTGTATATTTATATGTATATATAAATAGACAAACATACATTATGTATTTTGGAAATATTTACATGTATATACATTTATATTCTTATATTTTATTTTATTTATTTTATTACATTTAATTTTTTTTATATATAAACAACATATTTTTATTAAATATATACATGCATGTGTTTGTATTTATATATACATAATAAATATACACAATGTACACACAAATATATTATTTAAACAAAAACGTTTATTTTAATTGATTCATCATTTGATAGCACTTATATATATTTATAGAATTTGCATTCAACATCATAAATCTGATTCATAAACAGTATATTTTCTGCATGATTCCCCCTTTAGGGTTTTTAAGACGGACTGTGAACCTCTGTTGTAGTGAGAGCGCATCCTGTGATTGGTCGGAAACGAGCCAATCACAGAGGCCGGAGTTCTGTGACCTCTCTATCACAGTGTGTGATGATCCTGATGGTGAAAGCTGATTGGCTGTAAACACGAGCGGTTAAAGATAACGCTGATTTGTGTTCGGTGAGGTCAGATGTGCTTTAAACATCAGTGTAAAGCAAAGAGAGCCGATCTACACACACTCTACAACAACACAAACACACTCGAGTCATTACACACCGTCCGTAAACCTATTACACACATCGTAATTCATACTGACAGAGTAATCTCATCTAAATATCAGCTTTCTGATTCCTCTCCTAAAGTTCCCATTGAGAACTTTTAAATGTGTTTGATCTCATCTGAAACTCCGAAGCAGAAACGTAAGATCATTTGCAAGAGAACATTCTGAAAAGCTAGACACCCAAATGTTAGCGTCCCAATGTTTTGCATTTATTATATAATGACGATCTCATGTTTGCAAGTCTGAGAAGAATTTGAGACGTAGTCGAGATCTCTTCTGAGGAGACGTTACTCTGGTATTTTCGTAAATTGAAACATAACTTCAAGACTCAAAAATAAAACTCAACACCTTTTGCAACATTTAAGAGAAACATCTGAGACATTAAAGAGATTTTCCTAGCAGCTTCCCATGTGATTGTTCAGATTGTAATCCGATAATCCTCTCCAATTCTGTCACACTTGTAGATGTGATGAGGTAATCAGAGCAGCTCTGCAAACACACACACACACACACACACACACACATGTTCACAGTGACAGATAGAAGTGATCAAACACACTCACACTTGAGCGCCTCTGTCTATAGACACTCACACGTCTCTCTGTCGGCCTGATTCTGAGAGGATTGGTTCGGAGAGATAACACTGTCCAGATAAGAGCGAGAGAGAGATCGTACCTGAGAGAGACGTCATTGATCGCTCTTAATTTCATCACATACACACCAGATACCAACAAACAAACAGAGGTCAAACATGATGCTCTGCTGCATCCGAAAAGATCTTCAGCCAGAGGTGGGATTCATTTGAGGTCTAAAGGATAACTTTTTACTTATATACATTAAAACAAGTACTCAGAATAGTCACATAACTGCAAAGCAACACCCTAGCAACCTTATACAGTAGCAATGCCCTAGAAACTACCTAGAATGCCACAGCAACACATTCAATTGAGTGTGTGTGTGTGTGTGTGAGTGTTTGAGTGTGTGTGTGTTTGTGTGTGTGTGTTTGTGTGTGTGTGTGTGTGTGTGTGTTTGTGTGTGAGTGTTTGAGTGTGTGTGTGTTTGTGTGTGTGTGTGTGTGTGTTTGTGTGTGTGTGTGTGTGTGTGTGTTTGTGTGTGAGTGTTTGAGTGTGTGTGTGTGTGTGTGTGTGTGTTTGTGTGGGAGTGTTTGAGTGTGTGTGTGTGTGTGTGTGTGTGTGTGTGAGAGTGTGTGTGAGTGTTTGAGTGTGTGTGAGTGTTTGAGTGTGTGTGTGTGTGTGTGTGTGTTTGTTTGTGTGTGTGTGTGTGTGTGTGAGTGTGTGTGAGTGTTTGAGTGTGTGTGAGTGTTTGTGTGTGTGTGTGTGTGTGTGTGTGTGTTTGTTTGTGTGTGTGTGTGTGCGTGTGTGAGAGTGTGCGTGTGCGTGCGTGTGTGTGAGAGTGTGCGTGTGCATGCGTGTGTGTGTGTGTGTGTGTGAGAGTGTGCATGTGCGTGCGTGTGTGTTTGTGTGGGAGTGTTTGAGTGTGTGTGTGTGTGTGTGTGTGTGTGTGTGTGTGTGAGTGTGAGTGTTTGAGTGTGTGTGTGTGTGTGTTTGTTTGTGTGTGTGTGTGTGTGTGTGTGTGTGTGTGTGTGTGTGTGAGTGTGTGTGAGTGTTTGAGTGTGTGTGAGTGTTTGAGTGTGTGTGTGTGTGTGTGTGTGTTTGAGTGTGTGTGTGTGTGTGTGTGTGTGTGTGTGTGTGTGTGTGTGTGTATAATGACATGGGTATGACACAGGTATTACAAGGAGAGGGTGACTTATGAGGACATAACCCATGTCCCCATTTTTCAAAACACTTATAAATCATACAGAATGAGTTTTTTTGAGAAAGTAAAAATGCACAAAGTTTCCTGTGAGGGTTAGGGTTAGGTGTAGGGTTGGTGTAGGGACATAGAATATACAGTTTCTACAGAATAAAAACCATTACACCTATGGGATGAACACACTTTACACAAAAACAAACGTGTGTGTGTGTGAGTGTGTGTGTGTGCCACTTGTTTTGAGCCGTTTCCTCATTTCTCAGGTTTTGTCCTCAGCGTCCATGTCTCGTTCTGTCAGTGTTTTCCGTCTGATCCTCCGATGGATGCTCTTTTGAAATGCTCTTCCTGGAGACAGGGGGTCTGGCTGCGCTCTGACCCAGAGGAAGAAGGGCCATGCGGGGCCACCGACCCCGTCCTGAGCCCAAGAGTCTACACAGAGACACACAAGGACGTGCATCCATCAGAGAACGGCTAAATAATAATGCATCATATTGCTGCCTTTAGTTTGGACTGCCTTCATGTCAGAAGTGGCCAAACGTATGCAACTACGTGAATTCAGAGTCTTCTAGCTATGCAGCTGAATTGCAAGATTTGTTAGAAAATGCAAATGCACCGCAAAATACTGTGAGTTAAATTGTAAAAAATAAATCCACATATTCACAGCACCAGGTTAAAAAGAAGCAAGGAAAGCATGCATAAACTTAATCAAATTAATATCTTGAGTGCAATGTAAGTTGCAACTGCTATTACCTTCATAACTACACCCTGGCAGCCTTTTAGCAATATTATACATATATATCTTACATATGTGTATCTTCTGAAACCCAGAAATGAATGCTATGTACATGTAAATACAACTCACACGTTGCATCATACTTGTGTAAAGTGTCTCATTTTTCTCTTTTAATGCTCTAGGTTTGCAGACAGAAGGATGCTGATATTTATTACGCATCACATTCCACTATTTCGATTTTCTGTCTTGCAACACGTTCAGTTCTCCAACAAACACACACTCCTCCCTTCAGTCGGTCTCATCCATGCTATCTGCTGTTTCTCCCCGTCTCATCTTCGTCTGCAAACACCTCGTTCATACTCACTCCGACAGAGTCTGGGCCCGAACCAATCACACCACATGCCTCAAACAAACACTCACACATACGTACACATCTCTTCTAGCAATAAAGGGATAGAAATAAAAAGCATGTGTGACAAGAACACATCCGTGATGATGTCACTGTGGCATGCACCCACAACACCCAACTTACATTTTCTTCAAAAAGTGTTTATACTATACGACGGATAAATATCAAATCATAGACCTCTGAACCATTTCTGTCTTTTGTAACGTGATAATCGTCTTTTGCAAATCGATTACAATTTTAGAGTTTCAGCAGATGATGGGAATTCTGGAAAACACTTGAAGAGGAGCGGAGGACTTCACATTGACCAGCCACGGAAAGTTTCCCGTTGAGGACGGAGACGGAGACGCTGAGGAAGCTGGGAGCGATATGGAGGAGATCTGCTGATTTCCCAAGTTTTCCAGAACCTGCTTAACTCCAACTGCATCCTGTCCTGCTTTGGACTCGCTATCAATAATATCCTCTGTGAGACTATTACCTGCACTACAGAAATCCAAGTCATTCACTCCTTTTCTACTTAAAACTTTCACAAAATCCTTCAAATAAAGGAGTTTTTCATGTATCCTAGTATACTATCTTAATGTGTTGTCTTTTTATACCAGCAGTTTTGTACGTCTTTGTAAAGCTTTCCTTTATAATGCATTATCAACATGCACGTTGCAATGCATTGCATCTTTTCATAATTAATAGTAACCAAAGTTACAATGCATTATAATACTTGAAGATATGTTTGTCATGTGTTTTAATGCATTAGTACTACAGTCGACCCAAAAATTCTTCAGACACCAGATATATATATAATTTTGTATTTTTTACTAGTGGATGCATGACACTATAGTTCATAAAGGATAGCAAAATAAAGTGAACTGTGACGTATAAACTACTGTGATCGCAGTAAAATAAAATGGTGCATTGCATCAAACACCACCAACTCTAAACTCAGATTTTGCATTCAGATTATTAACAGTGCAATGCAATGTTTTAAAAAGAAAACAACAAGTGTGTCCTCACACTGCTGGCGGATGTTCTGTGTGAAAGTGGTCTGGATAGCGTTGCGGAAGCCTCATATCGACACGGATAATTGTAAAGGAAATGGACCGCATGAAAGTCTTGGGTTGTTTATAAAAAACAGCGAAATGACAGTCAAAAAGAATGTGTCATTGAAAACAACAACAGTGATGCTTCCGACAACCGTGACGTCAGCGATGCGCGGGACATCAATCATCTCCATCACTCGTCTCTTCCTGCACGTATTAAACGCAGTATTAATACATAGAATATTTTTGGATATTATTGTAATACTGATACATTAAATATGCGAATTACATATCCTATGTAAAACGTGATTTTTGCTTTACTTTTAAAAGTGAGACATGATATAAATCATGCGTATAGCCTATAATTGATTTAGGCCTTATACAGTTTTCTTTATTTTGCTGACCTATTAAAATCACGTACAAAAATGTATATAGGTTTTTTTTTTGTTTTTTTTACCAGTTTTTTTTTTTCAGTTACGATGCAATATAATTAAATATCTCACAGGGCTTACATATTTGAACTCTTAGGAAATTATATTGTAATAAAATAATTTAGATAAATTTCACGACCATGCGTTCATTTACCAGAGTTTTTAATCCGGAAAGATCTAAAACTCTTCCCCGCTTCTCTCCTTTGCTTGTCAGTTATGACGTCACATTTTAGTAATTTAATCAAATCATTTATCGACGGTCTCAAATGTATGCTAATTTCTTGCAAAACTGAAATATTTGTGTGAGTGTGTGAGTGATTTTTTTATAAATTAGTTAATATTTATTAATTTTTTGTTTTCATTTGTATTTGTATTTTTTATTATAAGATAATATTTTTTGTGGCGTTCTTTAAAGAACATGTTTTTATATGTTTAAGTTTTTTATATGATCCTATTTAGTCAATGAAATGAAATCCTTAATTTTGTAATTGGAATCTCAGAATTAATTCTTGCACGTGCGCAAATAAAGGCTCGAGAGCGCAAACCATAACGCACTGATAGTTTGTCAAATCTGCAAAAAAAAAAAAAAAAGTAATGATTACAGCTTTAACTGTATGTTATTGATTTCGTTTGTGAACCGGGTCTGATTTGCGGGCGTGGAGCAGATATAATGGGAATATGTTGTTGTTCCTGTTAACGAGGTCGGTGACCCGAGCAGGAATCAGATGCGCGTTACTGGAGGCGGAGAGATTGGGAGGAGTGAGACCATACACCCTCATCATCCTCCGCTGCCGCCAAGTCAAGCGAAGCAGAAAATGCTCCCAGGGTGAGCTCAGCCCGGTAAGAGCGACGCCGATGCCCCGGTCCTCGCGAGTGGAGCGATCGCTCACCTGTGGACATGTATCAAGGTGTAACGATGACCGCAAACCACGGACCCGCGTCTTACGAGCCCGGGTTCCTGCATAACGCCGCCGCTTCGCCGGTGTACGTGACACCCACCCGGGTCACCTCGATGATCCCGGCGCTGCCGTACCTCCAGACGCCGCAGCAGAGCAGCCCGGTGTCCGCGCACTCGGGATGGGCGCAGGCGGGCGAAGCCTCTTACAGCTCCACCGGCGGCCAGCATCACTCTCCGGTCTCCAGGTTCCCGTTCTCCACGAGCACTCCGCTGAGCTCCGGGGTCGCGGCGGCGCGGGAGACGGTGAGTTACTCCGGCCCGCTGAACATCTCCGCCGGCGGGAGAGAGCACTACGGCTCGCGCGGTCTGAGCGGATCCTATCACGGCGGATACCCGGCTTACATGAGCCCCAACATCGGAGGCTCTTGGGCGGCGTCGCACTTTGACAGCTCCGTGCTGCACAGCCTCCAGAGCGGCGGAGCCCCCGGGACAACGCGCCACCACAGTCTGGGTGAGAATTCAGAATGATTTCAGGATTCTGTATTTTTTAAAATAAATAAAAATAAAATAGAGTTGACTCAAACATTTCTAGCGGAATAAATTTCACAAAAAAAAAAAAAAATGGTAGACGCTCTTAAAAATAAAGGGCCTTCGTGATGCCATCGAAGAAGCTTTTCTGGTTCCATGAAGAACCTTTCATTTCTGAAGAAACTTTCTGTTTCACAAAAGCGTCTTTGCTCCGAAAGAAGTTTATTCAGATTAGAAAAACATGAGGAAGAGATGCTTCTTTTACTGAATGGTGCATCCTTGAAGAACATTTTAAGCACCTTTATTTTAAACAGCGACTATGAACATGCAATTCCGAAGCAGAAAGACTTCAAATAATGGAGTACGCTTCACAAGATTTCTTTGGTTTTATTTGCAATAAAAAAAACACACACATATATATATATATATATATATATATATATATATATATATATATTACATTGATATCTTAAATTTAGGTTGAAATGTTAGAAAGAAATAGTCATCGATGGTTTGAGCTTGATGTGTATTTGTGGTTGTCATTTTAGGAAGTTTAAATAAGAGTTTGCACGACACTATCATTCATCATCTGATATGAGAATATGATTCAAATAAAACGAAAGTAAAACACACAGGTGATTTAACGCTCACGCGCTGCTCAGTTTTACTTGTTTCCGGCCTGGATTTATTTTGATGAAATTTAAAAATCGCCAAACTCGCTTATGAATATGAATAATAATAAAAATACAAATAAATTAATAAAAGTGCATTATTTTTTCAATGTTATGTTCTGTTTTGAAACCGTGTGGTTGTAGGCTTAATATGATTTCCTATAATAATTAGTTACATTTATTTTATTTGCTGGAAGAATTGATTATCAGAATAATGAACATGGTCAAATCTAAATTAAGTTTCGCCATTTATGGCTATAAACATCAGCTTTTAGAAAAATATATACTGTCTTTTGATAATTTGGGCCGAGTTTTTTTTACTATTATTACTATTTAATAATGCTAAGAAACATTACGGAGTTTACAGTTTATAAAAAACAGTTTTTACATAATGAGCCGAGAATTTAGATGATGTCACTCTGATCGAATCATATAAATATTTATTGCAAAAAATAAATAAAATTGGTTTTACTATTATTATTTTATTATCAGCAGGGCCTGAAAAGATACGAAATAATTTTTTTCCCATAAGACTTTAATTTATTTTCTGTTTTTATTTCTTTAAGCTCGAAGTGAAAATGCTTTTATGAGACACGACACAGAAAAAAAGAGTTTTAATTCGTCTCCTGGGATCGTTTATATTTATTTATTATTAGGCCTATAATAGTCTATAAATCATGCAAAAAAATAGCTTTTTTATTTAGCTTTAATGAAATTGTTCCGCATTTAGAAACATTTTGTGGTTTACATTTCATGAAGTCGTTCAAATCCCGAAAACAGATATAATTAGGTAATTTTATTTTTAAGTAACCTCTGCTGTTTATTTTATGGCTATAAATAAATAATATTGTTTTATCTGTCGTGTGTAGCCTATGACAGAATAATTAAAACTATTTTATAGACTAAAATTAATTCATAATACATCAATATAAAAAGATTATAAAATATATGAAATATTAATATGATATAACAGAATAAAAGATAAAGCTAAAATAAGTTTCTGATGTAAATTCATTTGTGACCTGTATACATAAAACATCTAAATGATTAATAATGATGATTTAAGATAATTATTATGTTGTATTCGCTTTAGGCGATTTTTAAAGAATCGCTTTATCGAAAATTGTACCTTTTTTGTTGTTTGCATGTTGCTCTAATGATCAAATTCACAATAATATGGTTAAACGAATTATAGCATCAATGCACTTTGAGTCGCTTTGGTTAAAAACGTCTAAAATGCATTAAAAAAATAAATAAATAAACTTTTCTGACAAAAAAAACGAAGTCAAGGTAAAAAAAGCGAAAGAAAACAAAGCGTGGATTGATGTAATAATCTGTGCCACGTGAGATTTATTCACATCAATAACTGCACACAAATCAGTAAGATAAAGATTTGATTAGCAATCATTCCGTTCAGTTTATAGTTATATTGTCTTTCCGAGAGAGACACAATCACGAATCTGTGCGCGAGATAAATCATGTTTGCCTGAGATATTAAATAAACTCTGATTTTTCATTAAACTGTAAGAGTAAAGTGAGCTTTGTGTTATTAATAGAGTGTTATTAATGAACCCAGACACAAGCTTGACTTCAGTTGTATTTTTTGGGAGCTTTTGTGCAGTTTATAAATAGTTTCTGCGTTTTTGTGCAAACCTTTTAAAAACATTATTTCTGAATGCTCTCTGTCCAAATGTACAGGATGCATGTTTTAAACTGCAAACGTTAAAGCAACTTTCTATTTTATGATTTAAAAAAATGAACAATGTATAAATAATGATTTTGTGCATTTCTAGAATATTATTAAAGACCAGAGATTGCATTTAGTGTACGTCTGTTTTATTTTGCACAGTTTTATTATTCCAGCATTTAGGAGTGTGTTTTTTTTATTTGTAATAATTTTTTTTTACTTTTTATTGTTGCTTTATCTAATTTATGCTTCTCTGTTTTATTATTGCAGTTTAATTTTTTTTATTTTGCACAATTTTTTTTTTTATAATTGTTAATAAATAATAAATGTTTTATTATTTTAGTGTGTATTTGTACTTTAATTTTGCACTATTATTATCACACATATATATATATATACATTCTGTTTTATTATTCAGTCTTTAATGGTGATTAATCTAGTTTTTATTTTTATTTTTTAGCTTTGAAAAAATGTTTTAAACCTTTTGTTCAAGGTTCAAGGTTCAAAGTTTACTATTAATTGCCCAGAAAGCAATCTGTGTGTGTGTGTGTGTATGTGTGTGTGTGTGTGTGTTCTCGAAGCATTTGCAACTTGAAAAACAGAACATTGCAATAAAAAAATCATAAAAAAAAACAAAACAATGCAATATTAAAAAAAAGTACAAAATAAATCAGCAATAATACAAAAAATAAAAATAAATACTGCACACAAAAAAACAATAGGTATATAATTCATTTTTCTAAACACTAGAAATATCGCAATAAAAAAAAGAAACTGTTATGTGTGTCTCAGCTCTTGTCCTCTGCTGGATCTGTACTGACTCTGAATGAATGTGACAGAAAGCGTACAGCAGCTTGTTAAAGGTGTTTGAAAGCCTGAAGAATGGTTGAGTGAGAGAGATGAATGATTCTGCCTCTGCCTCAGGTGTCCACACTGGTCCTGGTTCAGTGTTGTAGTTCAGGTCTGTCATGTGATTAACAGAGACACACACTGGTGAGAAACAGCGCCTCCTGCTGATCAGGAAACTCAGCTGCTTTGATTCACAATTCAGAAGCTACACTTCTCATTTTGTTGTAAAAAATGTATGACTCTTTTTTTTATTTTGCACAGTTTTATTGCAGTGTTTATTTATTTTTTATTTTTTTTACTTTACACTTTATTATTTTATGCATTGCTTATTTTTATTTTGCACTTTTTATTATTGCAGTTTGTTAAAATTTTTAATTTTGCACTGGTTTTTATCATCGCAGTCTTTTCAGTGTTTGCAGAAAATTGGCTTTTTATTTTGCTTTTTTTTTTTTTTTTACTACCACAGTTTATATATTTTTATTTTGCATTTTAGTATAAGTGCATTGATTATATTTATAAATTTGATTTTGTACTGTTTTATTAATTCAGTGTTTATTTTGCGTTTTTATTATAGCGGTTTTTCACTGTGCATGGAAATTATATTTTTTGTTTTGCATTATTTGTTATTATTGCATTAATTTTATTTACCTATTCATATTTTCAGTTTTATTATTACAGTTTTTTTAGTATTTGCATAAAGTTTTTAAAGTATTTTTTTGCAATATTTATTTTTCATTTTATTTGACACTATTTTTATTATGGTGTTTATTTCTATTTCTATTTTCTCGCCAGTGATTGCAGAAGGTTTATTTATTTTTTATTTAATTATTTTTATTTGGCACTTTTTTAATCATTGCAGTTTTTTAGTGTCTGCAGCAGAGTTTTACAAATTAAAATATATATATAAATCACTATTAAATCTCCAGAGGCTGGATGCTCTTCTTCACCTCCACGGATAAAAGCGTCTTTGTGAACTCATGAGTGTGTGTTTGTTCTGCTCAGAGCTGCTGGATGATTTGGCTGAGGGTCGTGAGTGTGTGAACTGCGGGGCGATAGCTACTCCTCTGTGGCGGCGGGACGGGACGGGTCATTATCTGTGTAACGCCTGCGGTCTCTATAACAAGATGAACGGGATCAACCGGCCGCTCATCAAACCTCAGAGACGACTGGTGTGTTTCACCCACATTCACAACATCAGTCTCCCTCCTGACAACACACCGGCCAATCTTTCTATTTCAACCTTAAAATCGACGTATGAGTCTAGTTCATTAAACACACGTTTTTCATCCTGTTGACCTATCACAGTTAATAACATTATTTATTGTCTATTTTGAATTTTGTTACATTTAAAAAAAAAAAAAAATTAGTGCACAGGGTTATTTTTTGCCATTTTAAATTATATATTTTTTTGCATTACTTTTTATTATTGAAGTGTGTATTGTTATCTTGCAGTGTTTTTCTTATTTTATTTTGCATTACTTTTTAATTATTGCAGCATTTTTTATTAATATTGCAGAGTTTTCAGTTTTTGTAGCATATATATATATAAATATAATTATTTTTTAATTACTGTAATTTATTTTTAATTTATTTTTGCCATTTTTATATTATATATTTTTTTGCATTACTTTTTATTATTGAAGTGTGTATTGTTATCTTGCAGTGTTTTTCTTATTTTATTTTGCATTACTTTTTAATTATTGCAGCATTTTTTATTAATATTGCAGAGTTTTCAGTTTTTGTAGCATATATATATATAAATATAATTATTTTTTAATTACTGTAATTTATTTTTAATTACTGTAAGCTAACATGTTTTATGCAATTGTATTTTTTTTTTTATTATTGCAATGTTTTTTTTTTTTTGCACTTTTTATAGCATTGCAACGATACATTTATATTTTTCCAGGATTGTAGCTTTTTTTATTTATTTTGCGTTACATTTGATTAATGCATTCTTTATTTTTAATTTTAGATTTTTAATTTTATTTTTAATTTTCTTTATCTTTTTATCTTTTATTGTTTGCAGCAAGGTCATTTTTTATCACATTTTTTAAATTTTGCATTACTTTTGTATTTTTTATTATTGCAGTGTTTTTTTTTAATTTGCACTATTTATAACATTGCAAATTTTAGTTTTTATTTCCATTTTTGCAGCAATTGTTTTGTAATTTTTTATCTTGTGTTACATTTTATTAGTGCAGACTTTATTTATAATTTGACATTTTTATTGCAGTGTTCATTTTTTTTTATCTTTTACCGTTTGCAGAAAGGTCATTGTTTCTACATTACTTTGTATTTTTTATTATTGCAGTGTTTTTTATTTTGCACTATTTATAGTATTGCAAAGTGTAATTTTTATTTGCAGCATTTCTTATTTGAAAATTTTGTGTTTCCAACAAGTTTTTTTTTTTTGCATTACATTTTATTAGTGAAATCTCTTTTTATTTTGTTTTATATTGCAGTGCTTTTTTTCATTTTTTTTTTTTTATTATTGCAACATTTTCATTGTTTCCAGCATATTTTTTTTTTTTTTTTTTGCATTACTTTGTAGCATTGCATTGTTTAATCCAGGCTTGATTCAGATGTGAAGCCCATCACTGACCCGCTGCTTTCTGTCTGTCTCCTGGTCAGTCTGCGTCCAGACGGGTTGGTTTGTCCTGCACTAACTGTCAGACGACCACAACCACGCTCTGGAGACGTAACGCAGAAGGAGAGCCGGTCTGCAACGCCTGCGGACTCTACATGAAACTCCACGGGGTGAGACAGACTCAAGAAGACATAACTTCACGCTATGACAGTGCAAATGTACAGCTTTTGTGTCAAATCTGGCTGTTTAATCAGAATGAGTTTCTGCTCCTGTGTTCAGGTTCCTCGTCCTCCTGCCATGAAGAAAGAGGGAATTCAGACGCGCAAACGCAAACCCAAAAACTTCAGCAAGTCCAAACCTGGTGAGAAGAGAACTCTTCTCATTAGCATCTAAAGTCAGAATCATGAGCATGGTGGAATCAGTGAGGGTGACCTTTGACCTGTGTGTCATCTCAGGGTCATCCGAGGGTCAGACGGCGTCCAGTGCTGTGAACTCCAGTCCCACTGAAGAAGCGCGGCCCATAAAGACGGAGCCGGACACTTCATCGCTCTACACACACCAACACACACCGGTCAGAGAGCACAACACACACACTGGCAGTTACACTCTGTTAGGAATATTCAACTTTAAATAACAATTATTAGGGGCCAAGCACCGAAGGTGCGTAGGACCCTCTTGTTTTTGTTGGCGTTCTTATTAGGGGCCAAGCACCGAAGGTGCGTAGGCACCTATTGTAATCGTTGGCGTTATTATTATTCTGCTTCTTCTTCTTCTTCTTCTTCTTCTTCTTCCGCCGCAAGTCTATGGCAGCCCATAGAACCGATTGCGGGAAAGTTGTATAATTTGGCACACTGATAGAGGACAGTCCCAACATTAACTATAGCTAATTTGAAGTCTCTAACTCCTACTCTCTAGCGCCACCACTTGTCCAAACTTTCAATGTTTGTATGCTAATAACTTTTGAACCGTAAGCCAGAAAATGGAAATTCTTTTTTCCTCTGAATCCTTGGCTCATGCCAAGTCGAATGAACCCCAAAATTCAAAAATCGCAAGGTTTAGTTTTTTCGCTATTTTCAATTTTTCGAAAAACCTACTTTTTCGAACTCGTGCTAGACGGTTAGTCCGATTGCCACGAAAATTGGCTCAGATCATCTTCAGATCATGCTGGCAAAAAGTTATGGAATTCAAGTTGATTCGTCCAACCATTGTCGAATGACACGTAAACAAATTTGACGAAAAGCACGCAAAAATGCACTTGAGGCTATATCTCAGCAACGGTTTGGCATATTGAAACCAAACTTGGTGTGTGTTATAATAAGCATGACCTGAGACTACCTGCAGTGTTTCGACACAGCGCCACCTAGTGGTCAGGAGATATGAAAAATGCATATTTTGGCTTATATCTTCTGAATGGTTTGGCCAAAAATCACACAACTGGTCTCTTTAGATTCAGTGAGTCATGTCGAGTCGTATGATATGCAAATTTCCCGTGTCAGCCATTTTAGGCGTCGGCCATTTTGAATTATGTTTTAAAATGCTGTATTTTTTCAACGCAGCATCATATCGTTTCGCAAATAATTACAAAAATATTCGGCTCCATGCCCTGAATGTACTCAAAAAGTTTGGTGGCAGCGCCACCTTGTGGTCAAGAGTTATAATGAATTATAACAAAAATGCTAATAACTTTTGAGTAAATTAGACAATTGAAATGCAAATGGTCTCCCCGTATTCTTTGGGTCATGCCGAGAACATAGATACCAATTATGCCAAAATTGGCCATACTTCCTGTCCGCCATTTTGATTAATGTTGAAAACCTACTTTTTCGAACTCCTCCTAGACCGTTAGTCCGATTTTCACCAAATTTGACGTGAATCATCTTCAGACCATGCTGGCAAAAAGTTATGGATTTCGTGTCGATATACAAAACGGTTCTGATTTAGCGCATCAACGAATTTGCTGGAAGGGTGCCAAAATGCATTTGAGGCTGTATCTCTGCAACGCTTTGACATTTTTGCACCAAACTTTGTATGTGTCATCGCCACCTGACACTGACCATGCCACATAAATTTGGTAACAGCGCCACCTATTGGTCAAGAGTAATGAACCATTCATTAACTATGAATAATTACACTTATAAAAATGCTAGTAACTTTTTAATGCATTAGCCTATTGTAATGAAACTGGCCTCAAAATATTCCCTGGCTTATGCCGACAACATAGATACCATATATGCCAGAGTAAGCCGAACTTCCTGTCCGCCATTTTGATTTATGTTGAAAACCTACTTTTTCGAACTCCTCATCAACCGTTGGTCCGATTTTCACCAAAATTGACTCAGATGATCTGTAGACTGTACTGACAAAATGTTATGGATTTTGTATCGATAGACAAAACCGTTTTCGCATACCACAGCGACGAATTTGAGGCACAATGCCAAAATGACACTTGAGGCTGTATCTCTGCAATGCTTTGGCATATTGACACCAAACTTTGTTTGTGTCATTGAAAAGTCACACAGAGTACACCAAATTGACTTGATAACAGCACCACCTATTGGTCAATTTTGATAAGCCAGTAAATCATGCTACTAGAGGTTGTATTTATGATTTTTTTAGCCATTTCAATTACAATCATCCTAAAATTGCTGTTATTGCTCATTAATGCATTTGGTGTGATGCTCCATGCCATGCTTAGCTCCTACATTTGCCGTTGGAGTGCTTGGCCCCGTAATTGCTGCTTGCAGCTATATTTATTATTATTATTATTCTTCCGACTGGGGGTCTATGGCAGCCCATAGAACCGAATGCGGGAAAGTTGTAATGGTTTGACATTCTTATAGAGGACAGTGCCCACATTAAGTACACCAATTTTGGTGTGTCTAAGACATTCCCTCTAGCGCCACCAACTGTCCAAAATTTCACTTTAATTTTGTTAATAACTTTTTGACCGTGAGGCCAATCATCAGAATTCTTTTTTCATCTGATTTCTGAGCTCATGCCGATTCGATTGCACCCTAGCAAGTCATTTTCCGTCACATAAATGTGGCCGCCATTTTGAATTTTTTTTAAAACCTACTTTTTCGAACTCGTCCTAGACGGTTTGTCCGATTCACATGAAAATTGAACCAGCTCATCTTCAGGGAGTGCTGACCAAAAGTTATGCAAATCAAATTGATTCGTCAAATCGTTTCCGATAAACGCTCAAACAAATTTTACGTAACGCTTACAAAAACAGTCGTATGGCTGTATCTCTGCAACGACTTATCCTATTCAGACCAAACTTGGTACATGTCATAACAAGCATGACCTGAGGCTACATGCTGCGTTTCGGCGCAGCGCCACCTACTGGTCCGGAGATATGAAAAACTGCTATTTTTGCTTATAACTTCTGAATAGTTTGTCCAAAAATCATAATATTGGTCTTGTTAGATTCAGGGCAACATGCCGAGTTGACTGATATCCAATTTTACCATTTCGGCCATTTTGACTGTCGGCCATTTTGAATTTTGTGCTAAAATGCTGTATTTTAAGAACGCATCAACGGATTGTTACGAAACTTGGTATGGGTCATCAGCACAATGTCCTGAAGGAGCGTGAAAAGTTTCGAAACAGCGCCACCTAGTGGTGATCTTCTTTTTAAAAATGCTTATAACTTTGGGTGTGGTCGACGTATTTTCACCAGACTCATCAAATTGGACTCCTGAAACCTTACAGAGTCCTACAATACCAAACATGCTAGGTTTCGCTTTACGGTTTGTGTAGCGTTGTGATTTAGCGCTTAAAAAACATTTGGCTATATCTTTGAAACCGCTTGTTTGATCGAGACGAAACCACCGTCAGAAGTTCGGAAACATAGGTCGATAGCTAAATGCCAATGCCCAAATGCAAAAATATTGATAGTAAGGGGTAGTACAATTCAATCAAAGTCAAGAGTCAGTCATTTTTTACGTGTTTTTTCATTTAAATGTCTATAACTCTGAAGTGAATTGAGATATTTTCACCAAAATTGACACACATATGTATGGGCTCACTCTGATGACACATAAAACAAATGGTTGGACTGAGCCTCTTGGTGGCGCTATAATAGAACACAACATGAAATTCCCATTGACTTCAATGCAGTTTTCTGAAATAGAATGCTATACTAAACAAATGCATTAGTGTAATATTACGAAACTCAGAATGTGCCAACAACACCATCCCCTGAAGGTACTCAAAATATTTTGAAACAGCGCCACCTAGTGTTCAAAAGTTATAACTCAATTTACATAAAGGCTAATAACTTTTGAATACATCTGGTTATTGACATGATGCTGGTCTTAATAGATTCCTTGGGTCAAGTCGAGAACATAGATACAAAGTTTTCCTTATTTGGCTGAACTTCCTATCTGCCATTTTGATTAATGTTGAAAACCTACTTTTTCGAACTCCTCCTAGACCTTTTGTCAGATTTTCACCAAATTTGACGTGTATCATCTTCAGACCATGCTGGCAAAATGTTATGGATTTCGTGTCGATTTACGAAACGGTTCTCATTTAGCGCTTCAATGAACCTGCTGGAAGGGTGTCAAAATGCATTTGAGGCTGTATCTCTGCAAAGCTTTGACATATTTGCACCAAACTTTGTATGTGTCATCGACACCTCACACTGACCATTCCAAACTAATTTGGTAACAGTGCCACCTATAGGTTACACGTGATAAGCCAATAAATCTTATTACTAGTTGTTGTGTTTATTGTTTTCAAGCCATTTTGCCTAAAATAATCTTAAAACACTTTTAATTACTCATTCCTGCCATTCGTCTGAAGCTTGCTTCTGTAGTGCTTGGCCCCGTTATTGCTGCTTGCAGCTATATTAATTACTTGTATTGCTTATTTTATTTAAACAAAATTAGTATTATATATTAAATGTATTATTTGTAATTATAACCCCTAAAGCTAAACATGACCCTTTATATATAAAATATATTAAATAGTTTGTGTGTGCTTTGTAAAAATCTATTATTTATTAATAAATATATATATATATTATGTATTAATATTAAATATAGGTATAACATTTGTATTTATACATTTTATACATTTATAAATATTATAAACAAACCTTTAAATAGTACATATATTAAATATTTTGTGGACATTCATGTATTCAGACATTGTTTAATCTCTTTTATGATTATTGTGCAGTTTATAAATTCAGATTATTTAAAAAAAGTATTTCTGGCTATTATAAATATTTAATGTAATTTAATATAATCCATACTATTTTATAATAAATATGATTATATAACAATTGTGACAATAAATATTATACACATACATTATAATAACATATAATTAGTGCTGTCAAACGATAAATGGTGATTTTATTTAAATAAAACTTTTGTACGGTGTATATTTATTATTTATATATAACTACACACATATATATTATGAAAATATTTACATGCATATATAGGCCTATATTAATATAATTTATGTTATATATAAATATATTTAATATATAAACCTAACATGTTTTTCTTAAAGGGGTCATATGATGTTGCTAAAAAGAGTAAATTATTATTTTGTGCATTTGGTGTAATGCAATGTGTTTATGTGGTTTAAGGTTCAAAAAACACATTATTTTCTATATAATGTGCATTATTGTTTCTCCTCTAAGCCCCGTCTTCTGCTCTAAGCCCCGCCTTCTGCTCTAAGCCCCGCCTTCTGAAATGTGTTGATTTTTACAAAGCTCATCATTCTAAAGTGTGAGGTGTGCTCTGATTGGCCGAATACCTCAAGCATGTGACAGAGATGTTGCCCATATCCTCATAAGTGATAAAGAGAGTAACACACCATCTTTTCCTTGTGCCTCCAGGTCTCTGTATTCCCGTCGTATCTGGGAACGCCGAGCTCAAGTTCTGCTCTCAAACTTTCTCCAAGTGGATCTCCCGGCTCCAAAAGCGAAGTGTGGAACAGCTTGATTCTGGGATAAGATCCCGAGATCCTCCTGTGACGGCGAGCTCGGTGCAGAAGAAACGCCAGAACCAGCGAGCATCAGTGATGAAGTGAAGATGCAGAACTATCTCCGATGTGAAGACAATCATGAAAAGATCCTCTCTGTACAGTGAGACCTGAACGCTGTGATGCACATGAACAGATCAGGAGAAAACCCTGGACCTGATTATAAACGTGCTGTGAACCACAGGAACCAAGACCCTTCAGTCCCAGAAGATCACGAGAACTTTATATAACCTGAATGTTCCTGATCACGGCCTGATGGACTCATAACATGTGCTCCACTCCTCTTTAAGACATTGGTTTGATTCAGTTGGTATAAATAGACGTGTTAGAGAAATAGCTCCATCCAAGATCAGGATGAGTTTGTTTCTTCATCAGGTTTGGAGAAATGTAGCATTGCATCACAGTGAATGGGTGCCGTCAGAATGAGAGTACAAACAGCTGATAAAAACATCACAATAATCCACAGAGAATACAAAAGATGAAACAAATCCAGCATTAAGATGTTTTTAACTCAAATAAATATTCCATAATAACTCTTCCTCCAGCTTTGGTCTTCTCAAGACATTGACTGATGGACTGGAGTGACGTGAGGATTATTGTGATGTTTTTATCAGCTGTTTGTGCTCTCATTCTGACGGCACCCATTCACTTCCATTGGTGACACACTGATGCAATTCTACATTTCTCCAAATCTGATGAAGAAACAAACTCATCCTGATCTTGCATGACCTGAGGGTGAGCACATTAACAACAGATTTTTATTTTTGGGTGAACTTTTAGTGGTGGCAAGTTTCACACAAATGAACAACACTTTTCTCAAAAAAATATAGTAATTGGATTTTGTTGCAATGTTTTCCTCTCCCGTTGCACTCTGCTGTATTTTAATGGATTATTCTCTTTTTTCCTTCACACTATATCTGCTAGGAAACATTTATTTTATTTTTTATTGTCATGATGAACATTCATGTTTATGAGCAGATAAGAACTTGCAATATGTTATTCCTGCTCACATTTGACCTGTCCGTTGTCTGCAAAGAAAATTGAGATTTGTTGCAGTTTAGGTTTTTATTGTTGATGGCATCTATTGTGTGTTAGCAGCCAGACTCACCAGCATCAGTTCACCAACTTCCTGTCTAGAAAACCACTTCCTTGAAACTTTATATAAAAAAATAACCCTCACCACAAATTTTACTTCCCTTTTAAATCTAAGAAAATCTATTTTCCTGCAACTAAGCGCCTTTAAATGTATCTGATTTTTAATTCTTATATTTATTTCTATATAGAAAACAGGGTTACTGTTGGCCAGCTGACAAACTTGTAAAGTTAATCTGAACTAATGCATCTGATCTCCTATTATACATCATTTATGATTTTCATTAGACAGTAAAGAAAACAGAGTCAAAATGTAATTATTTTCTTGTAGCAGCATTCTATAATATGAAATGTATATAACTGTATGTACGCGAAACAACTCACTCCATGTTTAACTGTTGTTGTGCCACACAACATCTGTGTGAAAATTTGATTAAACTGTTTGTAATTTCAGATTCAACTTTATTCTTTCACAGAGAACAAGTTTTTTTTTAACTGTCCATAGCAATAAACTCAAATAACAATTTGACAATTAAAAACAACAGCCCTAATAATTTTATTTGTCAAAGACTAAAGGCCTGTTCACATTATAGGAGCTATAGCTATCACTATTACAATCATTATTATCAATATTACTATAACTATCACTATTATCACTATTACTATTATTATAACTATCACTATTATCACTATTACAATCAGTATTATCAATATTACTACAACTATCACTATTATCACTATTACAATCACTATTATCACTATTACAATCAGTATTATCAATATTACTACAACTATCACTATTATCACTATTACAATCACTATTATCACTATTACAATCACTGTTATCACTATTACTATCACTATTACTGTAACTATTATCACTATAACTATAACTATTACTATCACTATCACTATTACTATTACTACTATTACTATAACTATTATCACTATTACAATCACTATTACTATAACTATTATCACTATTACAATCACTATTACTATCACTATTATCACTATTACTATCACTATTACCATTACTACTATTACTATTACTATCACTATTATCACTATTACAATCACTATTACAATCACTATTACTATCACTATTACTATCACTATTACTACTATCACTATTACAATCAATATTACTATAACTATTATCACTATTACAATCACTATTACAATCACTATTACTTTCACTATTATCACTATTACTATCACTATTATCACTATTACAATCAATATTACTATAACTATTACTATTTCTACTATTACTATAACTATCACTATTATCACTATTACTATCACTATTACTATATTACAATCACTATTATCACTATTATTACCATTACTATAACTATTACTATTAGTACTATTACTATAACTGTTTTCACTATTACTATCACTATTACTACTATTACTATCCTATCAGTATTATCAGTATTATCACTATTACTACTATTACTGTAGGCTAACAATGTATTCTTGAATCCCTTTACATTTACATTGTAGGCTACTAAAATGCAAATTGCAATAGGGAAGTTGTGGCCTAATGGTTAGAGAGTCGGACACCCAATCGAAAGGTTGTAACTTTGAGTCTCGGGCCGGCAGGAATTGTGGGTGGGGGGAGTGCACGTACAGTTCCCTCTCCACCTTCAATACCACGACTTAGGTGTCCTTGAGCAAGGCACTGAACCCCCAACTGCTCCCCGGGCGCCGCAGCATAAATGGCTGCCCACTGCTCCAGGTGTGTGTGCACTTTGGATGGGTTAAAAGCAGAGCATGAATTCTGAGTATGGGTTCAGTATGGCTGAATGTCATGTCACTTTCACTTTCAAAATGTCACCCTGGACCACAAAACCAGTCATACTGGTCTTTTTCTTTTTAAATAGCCCTATAAATAAGCTTTCAATTGATGTGTTAGGACGACAATATTTGTCTGAGATGCAACTATTTGAAAATCTGAGGTAGTAAAAAAAAAAGAATCTGAATATTGAAAAGAATCGTCTTCAAAATTGTTCAAATGAAGTTCTTAGCAATGCATTTTACTAATTAAAAAAAAAAAGTGTTTATTCACGGTAGGAAATTTACTAAATACCTTCATGGAACATGACCTTTCCTTAATTTCCTAGTGATTTTTGGCATAATAAAAAATATATATCATTTTGACACTTACAATGTATTGTTGGCTATTGCTACAAATGCTACTTATGACTGATTTTGTGCTCCAGTGTCAGATATATAATTCACACAAATAATGTTAAATTACAGTGGTTTTATATTATATAAAACCATATTGGTCTTATAAGTAATGAAGTTAATAATCGTTATGCTTCAACTCTAATTCGCAATCTGAGGTGAATCTCATTTCTTTGTACACACCATCCCGGTGTCTCTCAACGTCATCATCAGCCTGGCCAATCAGCGCCTCGCATGAGCTCTGCGTCCATCCTACTGGCTACTGGGCGGGCCATCACACCAGACGCTCTCGCTTCTCATTGGCCGATGCACTCTAAGCCCATGACGCCTCAGCCAATCAGAAGAGTCAGTCGATCGTGTGAGTGAGGGATGGTAGCTGCGCTGTTAGCTGATGCTGTCCTGGATCTCTAGAGAGTTTGAATGGAAATAGCAGCGCGAGAATCTCTGCTCACCTGTTAAGAAAAGCGTCCTCATAAACACACGGGCGAAAATGGACATCCTCAAGTCCCTAGGACACCCGGAAGAAATAATCAACCTCTTTAAATACAAATTAGGAGGCTGTCGTTCCGTAATGCCTAAATTGGATTATGTAAGTAAATGCATTTTAAGCATTCATCTCTAATATTCATTCCCTGTGCATGCATGTCCATGCACAATACATGTTTTGCATTTATCTGTCATTATGCACGTCAGGTTTATTTATTACTGAGCATTAAAATCATTACATTTAAAGAAGATTAAGCAGACATGAAACTTTAATTGCATCAGCTGCAGTGCTGAAGATGTCACATTATTATGCTTTTCCAGCAAGCAGTGCATAAACGTGTCACCATCAGATGGATTTGATTTAATCCTGGTTTGGAGAGCCAGGATTCGTCTTATATAATGAGCTTTGAGGACTGGAGGGTGAGACAGGGTGTTTGACAGCTAATCCACATCCACACTGACATTAGATAGATATATAGATCTCTTATTAATATAAGAGATTTGCATGGTGCATGCAAAGAATACCTACCTGTATATTAGTTTGTATAAATGCAATTTATACTCATTTTAATATATGCCTATGCACTACTAGCCATAGGATTGGACACATGTGAAATTTGTAGTTAAGTATGAGAACATTCCATGTGTCAATGTCAATAAAAATCTACTTTTTAAATTTTTTATTTATTATTATACACAGATATATTTGTAGAAATAGCCAACAATACAACAATTGCATGGGTCATAATTATGATTTTTTTTTTTTTAATCATTAGGATCTTAAGTAAAGAGCATGTTCCATGAATATTTTTTGTACATTTCCTAAAATTACTGTAAATTTTACTATAAAAAAAAAAATCTGTGAAAATTACGGTAAAATACTGGCAGGTGTGGTTGCCAGAACTTTACTGTTAAAAATATGGTAGCAACATTTTAGGTTTTACAGACTTAAATTTACAACAAAATACAGAATTTCATTAAAGGGGGGGGGGGGGTGAAATGCTCGTTTTCACTCAATCTCCTGTTAATCTTGAGTACCTATAGAGTAGTACTGCATCCTTCATAACTCCAAAAAAGTCTTTAGTTTTATTATATTCATAAGAGAAAGATAGTCTGTACCGATTTTTCCCGGAAAAACACGAGCGGCTGGAGGCGTGACGTGTGGGCGGAGCTAAAGAATCACGAGCGCCAGTAGGATTTTGCGTTGAGAGCGTTTGGAAGCTGTGACATTACCTTGAGGGAAAAAAACATCCAAAACAAACCACGGCTAACAGTCAGATTCAGCCGTTTATTTATGATCCAGAATCAGATCCCGAGGCTGAAACTGAACGAGAGCAGCAGCAGCAACGACGTCTCTGAAACTGAATATATTTGCTTAGCGGTTTTGGAAAATGACTAAGTTCCACTTTATGTCGTCTTTTTTTTTTTTTTTAAGCTGTACATGTGGACACTAAGAAGAAACATAATTATTTCAATAAAAAAACATAAAATATGAAGTGTCATGCAGGGAATTCTGGGAGATCCAATTTACTGTTTTTCACTGTAAATTCAACAATGATTTTTTCTTTTTCACTTCCAAAAAATGTAATTTTAACGTAATTTTACTGTACAATTACATTTCATGTAATTACAGTTATTCACCATATAGTATGGAAACTTACTGATAACCAATTAACAGGTTTTTACTGTAGCATTTTTACAGTCTTTTACTGTTAAGATCACAATAATTTTTTACAGTGTACCGTAAATTTATCAAAACTTAATTTTTATTAGTAATACGCATTGCTAAGAACTTCATTTGAACAACTTTAAAAGCGAATCATTTAGATTTCTTTTTTTTTTTTTTTACCCAAATATTGTTCTCAGTTAAAAGTCTCAGTTTAAAAAAAATATATTTTGGTCCAGATGAGTTTTAATAATTTTTTATAATTATTATTCTAATTATTATTTTATTTTCAAGTTTCGGTCCCCACATATGTCGCATACACAGTTACGAGGATCACTTTTCTGTTTTTTTTAAAGTGTGGAAGAGTGTTTGAGTAGGTGTGTCCAGAAGTGCGGACTTGGCGAACTGCGCGCTCTGAAAACATGCGCGTGCTTTATTGCTAATAGCGGGGAGGATAATTAATATGCGTAAACCTCAATATGAGGTGAAACGCTCTTATAGTCTGTTTACATATCAGATTACATATAGGCGTGCTTTAAAAACGCGTCCTTCTGACGCTCGGTTTCACTTCCTCTCTGGCGAATGGCTTTACTTAGAGTTTAACTGAAGTTGGAAAGTTGTGCACTGCTTGTAAACAGAAGCAGGAGCTGCAGGAGCTCGTTCGCTCATGGCTGTGGTCGGCGGTAAGAGCGCAGCGCCGTTCTCCGTGATCAAGCGCTCGTTGTCGCTGCGCTCGGTGCTCTCCGGCGGGCGGCGCAGTGCGCAGGAAGGGCGGCTGGTGACCCGTGCTTCTCACCCGCTCCGGACTCACCGACACCCCTCCTTTGTGTGCTTCTCCTGCCAGGACTCCATGAGCGAAACCCTGCGGACCTGCTACGCGTATCTGAACCAGACCAGCCGGAGCTTCGCGGCGGTGATCCAGGCCCTGGACGGAGAGCTACGGTAAGATCCGCGGGAGAGGCGTCACCAAACAACCGCTTTAGAAACATATGTGCACGCATTTACTTGTTTGCAATGTTTGTGGTTATATATATAAATGACCTTGAGGAGCATGTGTCTTCTTAAGAAGTTGCTCGAGTGAGGAACTTCTATGCATTTTTGCAGTCTTTTTGCAATATGCTAATCTAGGCCTATTAATCATGCACATAAAACAAACCTGCATGCATTTTCTAAGTAGCCTACACACTGAAATCTATACAATTTATGTTTGTGTATATGTGCAAAACAGCAGATTTCTATTGTTTCTAATTTATAACTTTTATAATAGTAATAAATCTGAGATTTTGCATGCATTTATATATATATATTATAGATTCATGTATGTTTATGTGTGTGTGTGCAGTATATTATATATGATAATAAAAGTGTAAAACAGCAAATTTCTGTAGAAATATGGAAGAAATCTAATTTCTGTAAGATATCTGGAATTTTGGATAGGCCAATATACATTCAGAAGCATACATATATTGCATAATGCAATATATTTTATAAAAGAAGATCGTATATATATATATATATATATACATATATGCTTTATATAAATTATATTACAATTTATACTTGTGAACAATAGAAATCTGCTATTTAGCATTTATCTTTCTAAAAGTTGTGCACACTTCATATTTGTAAGATAATATTAAAGTAAAACATGTTAGGCGTTCGTTGTGTCATGTGTGATATGTTTCTGGACCTGCTGTGTGGTATTTATATCAGCTGCTCAGTATAGATGCTGTTTGTGGTGTTTAGAAATGTACTGCAGATCTTCATTGGTGTTAAATCTCTCACTCAGGCATGCGGTGTGTATTTTCTACCTGGTTCTGCGAGCTCTGGACACAGTGGAGGATGACATGAGCATCCCGCTGGAGAAGAAGGTCCCATTGCTGCAGGACTTCCACACGTTCCTCTATCAGCCGGAGTGGAGCTTCAGCGAGAGCAGAGAGAAAGACCGGCAGGTGCTGGAGGATTTCCCCACGGTAATCCATCACAACAGATCACAACACATAACATAACATCACATCAAACACGTCACATTACATCACAAAACAACACATCACATCAAACAAAATACAACATCACATCTCAACAACAAATCACAATGCAACACAATACAACACAAACATCACATCACAACACATCACATTAAATCACAACACATCACCACACAACAAATCACAATACAACACATCACAACACCACATCACATCACATCAAACACATAACAGTACAAGACAACACAAAACATCACATTACATCTTGACAACACATCACATCACAATGCAACCCAAAACAACACAATGCAACATCACATCACATCAAACACATAACAACAGCACATTACAACACAAAACATCACATCACATTACATAACAATACATCACAACACATCAGAACACATTGCATTAAATCACAACACATCACCACACAACAAATCACAAAACAACACATCACAACACAACACATGACATCAAACACATCACATCCGATCACAACACAACAACACATCAAACACGTCACAATACAACACATCAGAACACATTGCATCACATCACCACATCACATCAAACACATAGCAGTACATCACAACACAAAACATCACATCACATCTTGACAACACATCACATCACAATGCAACCCAAAACAACACAACACAACACCACATCACATCACATCAAACACATCTCAACATCACATCACAATGCAACACATGACATCAAATCACAACATATCACCACACAACAAATCACACAACAACACATTACAACACAAAACATCACATCAAACACATCACATCACAATGCAACACAATACAACACAAAACATCACATCAGAACACATCACATTAAATCACAACCCATCACCACACAACAAATCACATCACATCAAACAAAACACAACATCACATCACATCAAACACATCTCAGCAACACATCACATCACAATGCAACACAATACAACACACAACATCACATCAGAACACATCACAACACAACACATCAAACACGTCACAATAAAACACATCAGAACACATTGCATCACATCATCACACAACAAATCACAATATAACACATCACAACACAACACCACATCACATCACATCAAACACAAAACATCACATCACATCTCAACACATCACATCTCAACACATCACATCACAATGCAACACAATACAACACACAACATCACATCAGAACACATCACAACACAACACATCAAACACGTCACAATAAAACACATCAGAACACATTGCATCACATCATCACACAACAAATCACAATATAACACATCACAACACAACACCACATCACATCACATCAAACACAAAACATCACATCACATCTCAACACATCACATCTCAACACATCACATCACAATGCAACACAGTACAACACAACACCACATCACATCAAACACATCTCAACAGCACATCACATCACAATGCAACACATGACATCAAATCACAACATATCACCACACAACAAATCACACAACAACACATCAAAACACAAAACATCACATCAAACACATCACATTAAATCACAACACATCACCACACAACAAATCACAATACAACACATCACATCACATCAAACAAAACACAACACCACATCACATCACATCAAACACATCACAGCACATCTCAACACATCACATCTCAACACATCACATCACAATGCAACACAATACAATACAATACAACACAACACCACATCACATCAAACACAAAACATCACATCACATCTCAACACATCACATCTCAACACATCACATCACAATGCAACACAATACAACACAACACCACATCACATCAAACACATCTCAACAACAAATCACATCACATTAAATAACAATACATCACAACACAACACATCACAGTAAAGTAATGTGATGTGTTGTTATTTAATGTGATGTGATGTGTTCTGTTGTCATATTAAAACATCACGACACAACACAATGTAAGGATGTGTATTTTGCATAAAAGAAGCATATTTTTAGGATTTTTTTGCAACTGTACTATGTTTATATTGAACACAAAATTTATCTCCAAATTAAAATTTAAAATTTCCATTTCATTAATACGATTGTTTTAATAATAAATATATAGTTTTTGTACACCAGAATTATAAACTGTTCATTATTTATTATAAATTCTTGAATATAACGGTCATTGTTCTCAGATGTGATTCTTAATGTAATAAATTTTTTTAGATATGCATGATAAATATCGGCACAATATTAATGCGCATCTTGTCAGTAAAGCCAGTTCTGTAATCAGTAATTTTTTACTTTTTTTTTTTAATCAGACATATTTATGTATTTATTTATTTTCAATTTGAGATGAAAAAGACAAACCTCTGATATAAACCCCGGTTTCATATGACGTTTTCTTGTAACTTGTAACTTGAACTTAACGTCGTTGTTTGCAGCTTTTGTAAAATGCAGCATTTACACGTCATGCTTTTAATATCTTTTTATACACTTTTTCTAAAACACGCTTTCGTTCCCCTTTCCTCCAGATTTCGGTGGAGTTCAGGAACTTGGGCCAGGAGTATCGCGAGGTGATTTCAGACATCTGTTACCGGATGGGTGTGGGGATGTCCGAATTCCTGGAGAAGAAGGTTTCATCCATGCAGGAGTGGGACAAGGTTAACTTTACAGATGTATTATTGACGTGTTAGTTTGATGTTTATCCATCTGCGTGTAGATTTACAGACGTATAATTCACCAAAGCGATGCAGAAGTGCTCTTATTCTATTTTAAAGCATGTCTGGCATTCTGCATGAGACACACTGCTGTAAACATCTGTCCGGATGTGTATAAATGTGTCTCCCTCAGTACTGTCATTACGTGGCGGGTCTGGTGGGGATCGGACTGTCCCGTCTGTTTTCGGCGTCCCAGCTGGAGGACGCTGAGGTGGGCTGGGACACAGAGCTGGCAAACTCCATGGGTCTGTTCCTCCAGAAGACCAACATCATCAGAGACTATCTGGAGGACCAACAGGAGGGAAGAGCCTTCTGGCCACAGGAGGTACAAACCTTTAACCCTGCTCTTCATCCAGCAGCCGATGCTGACAAACATCACCGCAAATCTGTTTTTTACCGTAGCATTTTTGCTGGTGGGATTGTGGTCCGTGCATGTGATGTCTGTTTGTGTGCCGCAGGCCTGGAGTCAGTTTGCGTCCCGTCTGGAGGATTTTGCTCGTCCTCAGCACCTGAGCTCTGCTCTGTCCTGTCTCAACCTGCTGGTGACCGATGCTCTCCATCACGTCCCAGACGTCATCGAATATCTGTCCCGCCTCCGCAACCAGAGCGTCTTCAACTTCTGTGCCATTCCTCAGGTCTGATCCATTTCTCAAACTGAAGCTTCATCTGTTTCTGTGCGGTTTAATGGCGCTTACAAACACCAGACTGTGTTCAAGTCTCACACAGAGAATAGTGAGCGCATGCGGATTATAGAAAAAATAAAGGGAATATAGAAATTGCGCACAGATGAATGCATGGATACTTTCTTTTTTTTGCTGCTGTATGTTGTTTTTCTATTAAAACATGCACTAAAACTTGAGTTACTAACAATATTTACATTCCTTTAAATGAAAAACTATTAGAGATTAAATAAGATAAATAAATAAATAAAAAGTATTAGTAAGCTGCGAAGGCGAAATTAAACATTTTCATTTTGTACTAAAATTATTAGTGCAGTCAAACGATTAATCGCGATTAATAGCATCCAAAATAAACGTTTTTGTTTACATAATATATGTGCGTTTACTGTGTATATATAAATACACTGACATGCATGTATATATTTAAGAAAAATATGTTATGTTTATACATTTAAAATATGTAGATATAATATCAATTATGTTAATGTAAATATGTACATGGAAATATTTCAATATATATACTGTGTGTATATATATATATATATATATATATATATATATATATATATATATATATATATATATATATATATATATATAATAATTAATATATACAGTACACACACATATATAGATAAAAACTTATTTTGGTGCGATAATAATGATTAATTGTTTGACAGCACTAAAAAAAGATATGAAATAAAATGTATAAAAAAATTAATTAATAATAAAATTACTAAAACTTGAAATGAAATTAAAATTAAAAAAGAAATTTTTTTTTTTAACATATTATTTCACTTAAAAAGGAAGTTGAAGTGCTAAATTTACTCAAACTAAAACCATTAAAAACACAAAAACTAATAAAATGACCAAAACGCCCAACAACATTACTAAAACTTTAATAAAATTACAACAAAAAATACAAAAATAAAATGAATTCAAATTAGAATATAAAAATGTCAACTTATTTTACTTTATTTATGAAGCCAGGATTTTAGATTGTTTTTTTTTTTAAGGTGAAGTGACGACTAAAACTGAAATAAAAGTTAATACAAATTTCTTTTTTAAACAAAAAAATATTGAATGACTAAAACAACAAAATAACTAAAACTTAAACTCAATTTAAAAGAAAAAAAAAAAAAAAAAAAAAAAAATTCCCAATATGAATAAAAAGTATGATAGTAAAACAACAAAGATGGATGCGTTTGAATGTTGTACATTGTGTCGTTGCAAGTAAATAAGATGAAATGTGGCATATGAACACAGTAATTATTATTTTATGGTTGTAGATGGTCATTTAGTGCGGTCAAACGATTAATCGTGATTTTAATTTTTTTATTTGAAACACATGTGAAAGATCTGCAAACGGTTATATTATTCAACCATAAAAACAAGTCCAAAAAGTGTACAAAACTCATGCATATAAAACATGTGGCTTTGGACTGTGATTGTGATCTCAGTAGCATGGTGCTGTTCCTCCTCCGACCAGGTGATGGCGATAGCGACTCTGTCGGCGTGCTACAACAATCCTCAGGTGTTTCAGGGGGTGGTGAAGATCCGGAAGGGTCAGGCCGTGACGCTCATGATGCAGGCCACAAGCATGGGTGCCGTCCAGAGCATCATCGCACAATACAGTCAAGAGGTGCGTCCAGAAACACGCTCCCTAGCTCAAACCCGTGTGCTCCGCTAATCCCGATCCTCTCCTCACAGATCCTGCAGAAAGTGTCCGCCTCGGATCCGTCCCGAGAGAAGACTCTGCGCATCCTGAGCCTCATCCGAGAGAAGAGTCTGTCTCCGGCCGCGCTCTCGTCCCGAGCGCACCACATCTCTCCCGTCTACATCTCGGCCGCTATGCTGTTAGCGGCGCTCAGCTGGCAGTACATGAACGCCGCGGCCGGACAGCCACCAGGGGGCGCTGACATGCACGGACACTGAGACACACGCGGAGCAGCGCTGAACTCACTGCCAAACCACAGAACCAGTCGGGGATCTTTAGGGATCTTTCTGTGACACTCAATGATGTTCAGGTCATTTTCACCCCAAAATCAAATGAGAAAACAATAAGAAATAGTACAAAATCTGCTCTAAAATGAGCATTTATATACATTTTTAATACATTTTATTAGGTTTTATATGTGTAATACATGGAAAAGCGTGTGTGTCTGTATATATGTGTGTGTGTGTGTGTGTGTTCAAAATCAAATAAAAAAAAAATATATATGTAATACATAAATAAAAAATGTGTGTGTTTGTATATATATATAGAGAGAGAGGGAGAGAGAGATAAAAAGAAAAAATATAGCTTTCTGTGTATTATATACAAACTAATTTAATATATAAAATTATACAAGTAGTTTTATATATTTAATGAAAATTATAAAATATAAAAAAATTACATCCCTTTAATTTTTATGTTTATATATGTTTTAAATATAGAAAAATACATTTATATAAAGTAATATATATACACACACACATACTTTTCTATATATTTCATGTATAATATATATATATATATATATTTTTTTGTTTTAGTGGTGATAAATGATCTGATGATTTGTTTTGTTTGTTCTGTGTTCAGTTGTGTGTCTTTGATGGATGTTTGTGTATTTGAGACGCTCAAATGTTAATTATTCTAAAGTTATGTTTATGACGCTCATCTTTTCTGTTCTGTTTCATCAAATCATCTTAAACATCTAAAACCAGAAGTTTTCATTCCAGTATAAAATAATGTCAGTCTTATGATTTGGACAGAGATTTATTTGGTTCTTTTAAAGGTTCTCAGTTATACACAAACTCTCATGCAGTTGCGGTTTACTGATCACGGTAGAACATGTCTAGATCATATTTCTCATCAAGTTTTAAGACCATTGTTATTTTTTGCATTGGAATTAATTATATTAATATTTATTATAATAATATATTATATTATAATACTTCACAATGCAAAAAAAACAGTAATGGAATTATTTATATATTTTATTTTATTTACAAAAATCTGATATCAGCACTAAGAAATTAAAATGATGCATTGTAATGTTTTTATTGCATTTCATTCATTACAGTTTCTCAGTGCTGCTATTAGATTTTTGGGAGTAAAATAAAATAATTAAAAATAAGATCTAAATAAAATGTAAAGGAAAAAAATGTCGCTTTTGAACAAACTTTAAATCGTTTGAAAAAATATATTTTTTTTTATTATGGGGTGTAAAATGAGCCAAGGTGTTCTTGACAGCTTTCATCAGGTTCAATGGTGTGGTTTGGATGTTTTGCACTACAGCAAATGATTAAAGTGCCCTTAATATACAGCTTTTATGTGGAAAAGCTAGCTATAGAACTGTACATATCAAAAGATTGGTTTAATTAGCATTGCTAATAATGTAATGTGGGAGTTTGAATTGTAAATGCATTTAGAGATAATAAATATATTAAAAATGTATTTCATTTGATTCATTGAATTGTATTTGAGGAACTTTTCCGCCTTTCAACAAGAATATAGTGAAACTTTTTTTAATGTTTATTGGTTGTAGACTTAAAATAATAAATATTAAGTAAAATATATAATATAATATAAATATGAATATAAATATAATATTAAATATGTAAACAGTAAATAAGCTGCATAACAATAAAACATTTTTTAATTAAATAGTTGGCAAACTTCTGAGATATCGGAACTTTTTAAAAGTTTCTAGGTTGCATAGAACAAAATAAAAAGTTGTAGAATTAATTCGGTTTTTGAACATTTCTAGGTTGCAGACCAAAAACAAAAACACCTGAAAGCACAGCCACAGCTGCTTATGACATGAGCAAAACATCACTTACATAACAGCTATAGTTTCTCTAGTGTATTGTTATATTTATACTTCAAAACAAGTTTTCAGGGTTATGAATTCTGATCTAAAATCCAACTGCCTAAAGAATAGGTCTTTAGTGTTACATGATCTTCAGAAATCATTCTAATATGCTGATTTCCTGCCAAAGAAACTTTTTAAAATATTATTATTATATACAAAAATACAGTCTTTTGACATTTTTTTTTTTTTTTATAATTTGTTTATAATTGCTTATTGTGCTTAAAATTAAATAGAAAATGTACAATAAAACAATCCACAAAACTATTTTAAATATGCATATGATGTATAAAAGTTACTATAAAACAATAAAAACACGAAATAAATACGTCATAGATGTGGAGTTAAAGCGGGGGAGGGGCGTTTCCGCTTTTCCTGTCAATCACACGGGAAAATGGGCGTGGCACGGGAGGACTTCGACCTATGAGAAATTCGACATTTAAATTTATATGCGAATAATACATAATTAATTCTATTTTCAAACCCAAACACGCACGTCTATCGTTTTGTCCGATTGAGTTTCGATAAAACGGGTCAAAGTCTTAAAAACAGCCGTCGGTTTTACCGAGATATCCAGAAACAAACGGAATACGCGTTGAATCTCGATGTAGAGGGACTTTAATAGCTTTAGCTTTAGCCTGTTAGCTTGGAGTGCATGTTTGTGTTTATATTATCAACAATAACACACTCTCATCCACATCGACCAAATGAATAAGCCGATTATTGACAGGATCGACGACTGTTGAAAGGGAAGAAGAAGTGAAGGAAGCTGCTGGATCCTCGGGATGTAACGTTAACGTCAGTGTTTGTTTAACGTTAGGTGGGTTTTTGTTTCTCTTCACGTGTGCATGTAAGTTAATTCCTTCTGAACCCGATGCTTGTGTTTTTATATCTGTGTTGTATTAGTTTTATTTTAACCCGACATGCGTTGGGAATGCCTTTGTGCTTTGATTTAGAAACACGCAGTATATATATATATATATATATATATATATATACAACACAAATATAGATTATCTGGCCTGTATATCGATAAATACAGTTATGCATTATGTCATATTTTGTCTTTATTGCCAACATTTTTAAAACCTTGCATGCAATGTTGTGCATATGACAGATATGCTATAACGTGATGACGTCGTTTTATATGCATGCATGCATGCGCGTGAAAATGCATGTTTAACGTGCTAAACGTGGCTTCTGTTTATTGACCTGAAATGTGATTTGTAATTTATCCATTCAGTTTGCCCATCATAATGTAACCAAAGAGTCTATCAAAGCAGCCTGATTTGAGATCTCGGTTAGTAATCAAATATTAGCTGCTGATCTGAAATCAAACGCTGGCTTTGTTGATTTTGAACAGTGATGAGTGTTTAAACAAAGATATGTCATCTAGTGGCTTCAGCCCAAAAACAAACAAGCTCAGCCTGGCTAGATCCAGTCTGAATCAACAGTGTCTCGTCCTTGATGCTGATGAAATTGGGGTTATTGCACCAGTCCTCTGTGTGACCCATTGACCTGCGGCTAAATATAAGGGCGCACACATTTAGGGGCAGATATTTACCTCGCTTTTTGTGTCTTTGTGAAGACAGGAACACTCAGGGAACATTGCACGAGGGAAAGAAAGGCCGTGATGGAGAAGACTGAGAAAAGGCCTGGATACTTCGCCAGGTGAGATGATGGTGGATCGGAGTAACCCCGGAAGCACTTGATGGGAAGTGAGAGCCAAATGCAGACGGTGTCGGTCGATCGGAAAGAGGAATTAATCATGTTGTTTCAGGAATAAGAGTTTAACTAGCACAGATTCTGCTGAAATAGCTCTTTTTTGTCACATAAGAAACACAATCATGCTTCGCAGTTCATAACTATGACATAAAAAACTTTATACCAAATACCATGTTTGACTTAAGAATATATAAATATAAATTTGACATAAGAAGTCATAATTATCACATAGAAAGTGATAAATATAAGATAAGCCATATTTATGACCTAAAAAAGGGAAGTTGTGATAGAAAAGTCAGCATTATGAGATACTAAGTCATAATTATGACATAAAATTATGATGTGGAAAAACTAAATTTGGATATAAAAAGTCATAATTATGAGATAGTGTGTCATTGTGACAAATGGTCAAAATGGTAAGATATTTTAGGATGAAGGTATTTTAACTAACACCGATTTAGCTGTAGATCATGTTGCTAGTGTGAAAATTATATAATTTGAAAGAGTATGACGTAAAAAGACGTAATTATGAGATACTATGTCATAATTATGACGTAAATTGACAAAGTCGTCATCATGATATAAAAAGTCCAAATTCGGAGAAAAAATGTCAAAACTTTGAGATACGGCGTCATGATTATGACACAGGTCAGAATTGTAACAAAAAAGGCAACATTTTGATACAAAAAGTCGTAATATCAGCAAAGTTGGAAAAAAGTAACAAATTTGAGATTCTAACAATAAAAAGTTACGCTTATGAGATACTTTGTCTTAATTATTTCTTAAGCCAAAATCATGACAAAAATGTTAGTTTTGAGATTTTTATTAATGATTATGACAAACATGAAACATTTTTATGTGAAACGTCGTGATTATGCGTACAAAGTCGAAACTGAGAAAAGTCCAAATTAAGAGAGAGTAATAATTATGACATAAGTCAAGATTATGAGATGCTGAGTCATAGTTCTGAAGTCATTCAGAATTTAGCAAAAAAATCTAAATTTTGATACATTGTCATAATTAGGATGTAAAAATGTCATAAATTTAATATGAGATACTATTTCATAATTACAAAAGTTTTAAATTATGATATAAAGTTATTATGGCATACAAAGTAGGAATTAAGAGGGAAAAGTCAGGTTTGAGATACTAATTCATAATTATTAAAAAATTAAAAATTATGAAATTGAAAGTCATGATAATGACATAAAACATTTTAATTAAGAGAAAAAAATCCAGAGTTGAAGTGCTAAATGTCTCTTGTTATGCCATTACTGTTACTTTCTTAATTATTACAGAAGTCTAAATTATGACATAAAAAGCCATAAAGCCATACATGTAGCATAAAAAGTTAAATTTTGATATAAATTGTGACATTTTTAATGTCATAAATATGACTTTCGTCTAGTAATTTTGACATTTGTATTTTATACATATTTATATCATTATTGTCAAAAATTTATTTATTGTATTATTATTAATTTATTTGTATGACTTTTTCTATCATAATAATGATTTTATATATATATATAATAAAAATTACAAAAGCGCATAACAAAATTACTAAAACAAACTAAGCTTAAAAAATACAGAATTAAAAGCTAATTCCAAATATTAATAAATACAGTAAGTATATAAATATATATTTTAAACATCACTTTTAAATGTTTTGAGATTATAATATAAAGAAAAGAACTGTTTTTAAAACACAAAGGCACTTAAGAAAATAACTAAAATTAGATGTAAGCAGCATTAAGATTACAGAATATAAATAAATATTAAAATTGTATATAAATAATACATGTACATGAGACATGATGTACAATAAATTTAAAATAAACTTTAAAAAATATATAAAATTTAAAAGCTCATTCCATATATGAATAAAACTAACTATACTATTATAATACAGCACTTTTTAGTATTAAAATCCTTAAGAATTCTTCAGATTTTAAGATGATGTCTTTCTCTGGATCACATGCTGTTATGAACTGTTTCCTGTCAGGATGTGAGCTTGGCAGAGGAGTGTGTGTGTGTGTGTGTGTGTGTGTGTGTGTGTGTGTGTGTGTGTGTGTGACTGCAGCAGTATTTCCTGCGGCTTCAGCTTCGAGTGTGTGTCTCCAGTCTGATCGATCGGCTTCCCCTCGCCATCAAACACCATTAGACAATCCTCTTCTCCAGTTTTCCTCTCGCTCTTTCTCTGTCCATCTGTTAACTGTACCTTAAAAACATGACATGCCATATTTCTCCTGAAAAATCATTAAAAAAGATCTGTATTTCATAATATAATGAATTCAGTAAAGAGAGTCTGCGGTTAAATGCGTGCCCTGTTCGGCCATCTTGGCTCTGGCCACTGCAGTTTCTCTGTATCTGGCACAGATTCACTCCGCAGAGGACAAGCGTCAAGAATCCGTGGAAGGATTTGGATTTTTTTTTTATTGGATTTGAGATTTTTTTTATTTGATTTGATATTGTTTTGACCTAGTTGGTGCTGATAATGTTGTATGTTTGTTTTCTGGATCGCAGGCTGAAGAAGAAGCGGCAACCGAAGGAGAGCCAATCAGAGAAGGCAGATGCTGAGCAAAGCCAATCAGATTTGGAATCCAAGACGCCAGTCATAGGTGAGGCTTGCTCCTATTGGTCGATCTCAGGAGAGAAATGCGGAAAGCAGACAACCTGACGGATCAAGTAAACATTCAGACAATATATACGAAGTAGGGCTAAAATTATTTTTGGCCGGAAGCTCTTTAATTTCTAAATTCAAGTGTAGTTTTGAAAACCCAAATCACGACAGGACTTCATTATTAAATCACAAAGGCAAGAGGTTGAATTAAATTGCATTTGGGAACACAACATACGATAATCTTTATAATAATTAGAAGCTCAACAGAAGAGAAGCTAATGTTACGGATATCCATCATAATAAAAGCTACATAGATTAACATTTTAACTAGAAGAAATTACAAATAAAAAATATTTTTTATTATAATAATAATAATAATAAATATTAGTAAATTAGTAATTAGTGAATTTCTAATGTGTACTAACTAGGATAGGAAAATAATTCGATGCATTGCGAATAAAGAAATTATTCGGCATCAAATCTTAGTTTTTTTTTTTTTTTTTCGAATGCATCGCGATTCTTTCTCGAGTCGATTCTCAGCTTAGTTTCGAACAGCAGATGGCGCTGCACGCTTTAGAAACCTTTTTAATTATCGTTAAATATACAAACTGAGTGACTGATGTAAATCTTTATGGAATACGCTTGTTGCTTCGCAGTGAGTTAACAGTTTGAGTTAATAGAAATTGATCAAAGAAATTGCGATAGTTTTTTTTTTTTGTCCATATCGTATATATATTATATACATATAGTTTGAACTTTGTAGCTCGGAAATAGAAACTGTATCTAAAATGTAATTTTTTTAAATTTATTTTTACTTTTCTTAATTTAGAAAACATACCTTTTATCGCGTGTCGCAGCGTCGCATTACATGTAGTTAGCACACTGTGTTATTGTTTTACTTAAATCCTAAATGGTTATTATTATTATTATTATTATTATTAACGTACTTTATTATATTGATTTATATATTTTTTAATATTAGTTTAAAATATGTAGTTTATTATTTTAATATCTATATTTTTCCTAAATATAACATTTCGTATGTTTCAAAAATAATATTTATTATTATTTTTTTAAGTGGTTTTTGCAGTAGTTTTGTTTTATGTTTTCAGTTTTAATTTTAGGCATTTTGTTATGTGCTTTTGACTTATTTATTTTCCATTTTAATTTAATTTAGTTAGTCGCCAAGGCAACATTTCTTAGATTTAAATTCAACATTTATATAGTTCTATTATTTTATCATTACGTTTGTCAGCAGATGAGCTGTGAGTCTGTTATTTCTCGAGTCGAACAGACAGGAGTGATCAGGAAGAACTCAGATCTTAAACCTGACCACACAAACAAAGGTCAAAGGTCACATGCTGTTTAAGGAAGTTGAGTGTTGAATAACAGTCGTATTGTTCTTTATGTTTGACATACAGAGTCAACAGCTGCTCATTACACAAGCCTTTATTCAGAAGCTGAACATAGTCGTCTGTACAGTTGGTGTTGATGGGAACCAGTGATATTTTACATTATAATATTCATTAATATGCTGAATTCGCTTTTATTTTTCAGTTTTCAGTTTTTTAATGCTAATGTATAATGTTTTTAAGGTTTTAATTTGATTAATGTTGTTGTTCTGTCATTTTTATTTATTTATTGAATGTTTTAGTAAGTTTATGTGCTGTATTTTTGTTTTCAGTTTTTATTTACATTTTTAGTATTAGAATTTTGTTATGTGCTTTTGTCTTTTTTATTTGTTTTAAGTTCAGTTTTAATTTTATTTTTTATAAAAGATACTTATTTTTGTTATTTAATATATTTATAAAAAGTTTTTTTTTATTTACCTCTTAAAGTAACAGATTTTTTCAAATGTAAAATATTCTTATTTGAATGTTGTACTTAATGTTTATTTTATTTAAAAAAAGATTTTCTTTTCTCTAAAAGTAACAGATTTTTTAATGTAATGTTTTTTATTTCTTGTTATATTTAATATTTATTTTACTTAAAATTGTTATTATTTTCTGTGTTATTTATTTACCTCTAAAAGTAACAAATTTTTTTATGTAATTATTTTTTTAATAATTCTTTTAACAATTTTTTTGTCATCTTTTGTGTCCAAAAAATTCTATTCATAAACTTCTATCAAAAATGTTAATTACAATCATAAAGAATAATCTCCAGTCAAATGAAATCAGCATCAACAGTTCACCACTGCACTGAGATGACATTAAGGAATATTTACAGACCGTTCAACGAGGCTCAAAGGTGGCATTAATGCATTTACACTCATAAAACCAATGTTATAAGATTAATGTTTTAAATATAGAAATATTAAATGATTTAATAAACCCCCTGTTTTTGTCACTGACTCATATATTTACTCGATTCATTCAAACGTCTGATTCATTTAGAAACGAAGCAAGAGTCTATGTTTATAAATGCCTTATTGAATCAGTGAATCGGTGATGATATTGATCCGAAAATGTAGGTCTCTGAATATTAACCATTGCATAAAATAAAAAATGAAGGCCTTATATAAATTAAATAACACAATATCAAGTCATAAACTGTCACTCTTAGTTCCATTATGACTAATGAATCTCTCTGCACTACACAACGAATGCATTATTTACATTACATCCAGTGTTTTTCTCAGCGAGCAGTAATTGTACTGTGAGTGTTTCGAATCTCTTCTTTCAGATGACAACAGTACATCCTGCAGCCAGACCAAGAAAGAGAGAAGTAAACCTCCAGGAACCGTGGAGTTCACCGTGAGTTGGTCTCGCTGTATAAACGCTGCTCATCTCCGCTATGAGCTGCTTGTGTGTGATGCATGTTTCTGATCAGGTCGGACCGAAGGACACTCTGAACAGCATCGCTCTGAAGTTCAACATCACTCCCAATAAACTGGTGCAGCTGAACCGTCTCTTCTCTCACAGCGTCGTACCTGGACAGGTGAGGCGCTCTCCTGCGCTTTAATCAGTGATTCAGGAAAACCTGACGCCTAACGTTTCGTTTGCTGCTCAGAAACTGTTCGTCCCTGATGTGGACCAATCAGAGCCGTCCTCTGAGCATCTGACAGCGGCCGAGTCGACAGAGAAGGAGCTGAAGGTTAGATGCTCTCTCAAATACTCGCTCGAATGCTATTTTTGGGATTTCCGTTTTCCATTTTCCTACCTAATTTAGAAAGCTTCCCATTCTTTCCTGCAATGGTGTAAACACCGAAATTTGGTATAATTTTAAAGGAAACCCTTTGAAATTACATAAAACACTGTTGAAATTGATAAAAATGACAATATATGCTGTCTGTGTTATAATAAATAGGGAAAAAAACAAGGCGCTTTTTTATTTTATTTGTATAAACTGAAGTTTGAAATAGTATAGATCTGCAAACTAACAAACTGCTTTAAATTATTAAATATGTAATACATATAAATATGTATTATTAAGTATGTTTGGCTGTTTGCGGCTGACTGAAGTGGTGCTAAGATGGATAAATAATAATTAGCAATTAGGTGGGAAATTTTACATCGCGATTCTGTTGAAGATCATTCGATCTGTGATTATCACACAATAATATAATAAAATGATCTACATCGTCAGATTCCTGAGAATGAGAGCTTTCTTGTGATATATGACTTGATTTGTGAAAAATATTTTAAATACACATTCTTATGAAAAATTATTCGCAATCGTTAGACGAAAAATTCTGGGGGGGGATATATTTCTTAGCTTAATTTGAAATATCTCATTTTCAGTTAATTTAACTCGATGTTCTAAAATGTACACTTTTTTTATTTTAAGTTTTAATTTTGATTTGAGGTTTAGTTTGTGGCTTTTTTCATTTTTATTTATTTGTAAAACAAATCTATTAGAATTTTTGCATTTTTAGTTTTCATTTAAGTTTATTTTTTAGCATGTAATTTTTTTTTCGGCTCCATTTCATGAAACTAAAATAAAATAGATAAAAATTACAATCAAAAAATTACTAAAATGTAAAAATACTGATAAAAACATAAAAAAAGAAAAACATATCGTAGTATCCTCAATGGTACTCAGTAGTGTTGTCACGGTACCAAAATTTCAGTATTAGTACCGATACCAGTGAAAATCCTCGGTTCTCGGTACCAATTTCGGTACCAAGGCAAAACACAAATATATTCTAATTTAAAAAAAAGATAACTTTTTATCACTAAAAATAAAACCAATGCCATTCTTTATACTTATTTACAATTGTGTTTAAAGTTTTTCTACAAGTTGTTATATAATTATGAAAAACAGTAAACAGGTTTCACCCAAATTTAATTTCTTTTAATTTATGAAATTTAAACACATTTTATTTTTTGGTAAATAAAAGGGATTTGCTATTAATATTAAAACATGGAAGAAATATTGTGTAATTAATTTTTAATTAACAGTAGTAGCAGTATCACATACATTTTACAAAATAATTGTAATATTTCTAGCACAATGCCTTTATGTAAAAATGAATTTGAAATGAATGTATATTCGTCATTTATCTGAACTGAAGACTGGTGGTGATGCTTAAGATATTTTTGTTCATTGAGGGTTTCTGTAAAAAAAAAAAATAGTAATAGATCATAATAATTATTATTAAAAGATAATACTACTAATTCTATTACCCTACTAACAATATAGAATGCACTATGGATTGATGAGCTGCTGGTTCATGAATATTAATCACGTTGTCTGCGTTCGGTCAAACTGATTTGCAAAAATCAAAACAGGGACGGTAATATATCAGCGCCAGCCAATGAAATTGCCATTTGCGCATTAGCTCCGCCCACTACCTGAGAAACCGGCATATCTTCTGCTTGTTCGAAAATATGAATAATTCTAAATGAACCCAATTATTTTGACAGGAGAAAACAACAAAGAATATAGTTTACATATAGCGTGTCGATTAAGCATGGTAAGAAAATTTATTTCTTGAAGTCCTCCAGAGATTTTAAGTTAATATCTCAAAAAAGTTCAATAAATTCACACAGTTTTTCTGAAATCAATTGTTTTATTTTGTGATTGTTTTTATTTTAAAACCATTCTTTTTCATCTGACCACAAACCTCCTACAGTTTCCTCCGAACCCAGTTTCATAAAAGCCCTCAAGCTTCTAATAAAGCACAAAAAATCAGTAAAGATAGTAAAAATGACTGGTGGAGCTCTATTAAAGAGCTCAAATCTCCGGTATACTTCATCTGAGTGGTGGATTTGCTCTGCTGTATTGTTGACTAATGCAGTGATGATAAGAGTCATGAATGAGGAATGAGTTTCAGACAGCACTAGTGGATCCCTGATATCTCTCGGTCTGACAGGACAGCGAATCGAGCCGCAGATCTGGACGGTTCGTGCGGAGAGACACGTCTCCTCTCTCTGAAGACGAGAGTCCGGCCACCGTCAAGTTCCTTAAGATGAGCTGCAAGTTCTTCACCGATGGCATGGTGAGCCTTACATTCGCTCACGCCACATTTCACAAACTTACACGACTCAATCTCATTTTTCCTGAAGAAAGACAAACATAAATAGAGATGAAAGCCAAAGTATTAAGCGTCACAGATGTATAACCAGCTTTAAAAAAAAACACTTCCATAATGATTCTTTAGTACTTCTTAAAATCAACTAAGTGTACTTAAGTGTGCTATTTTGGGACTCCTTGAATATAAACTAAAATGTACTTTTAACATACTGTCTTTGTATTTAAATAATGTATTTAATTACCACTTGAACCCATCTTTCTTACACTAGTGATTCAAGTGTACTACAAGAGGTAACCAAATACTTAAGATAGTATGTTAAAAGCTCATTTTAGTTCAAAATAGCACACTTAAGTTTATCTACTAAAGTACTATTTTTCGTGTGTTAACTACAAAATAAGAGCATTTTAGTCGCATATGATGACTTTGGCAATCCTTGTTGCATTATACGCCAGTGGAGACCATTCACAAATCAAGAAAAAGCACATAAGCGCTTAAGTTTATTGTCTAATGTTTGCATGTCTGTTACTTGAGAGGTATTAAAGATGATTTAATACCTTTTTAGATGATGGTTCTTAACAAGTATTTCTTTTAAGGCCTGTATGATTCAGTTACAGAGGAAATAATCCACATTTTCAGCGGTCGAAAACCAAATGTGGGTCACTTGGAAAACAGATGATACTTTTTTTAAAGAGGAAAGTTTGATGAAAAAATTATGTTGAAAACAGAAACGTATCTCGTTTCCCTCTATCAAAACAATTTCCTAGAACATACCCATCTGAGTGCAAAAAATGTTCTTTTTTGGAAAGTTTGCGAACCTGTTACTCAAGAAGTATTAAAGATATCGCAATATCCATTTAGATTTTGGTTCTTGACAAACTTTTCGTTTGCCATCTCTATTTTTAAAGCCCTATATAGGTCATTTCATGAAATACAGGGATTTCAATGCGGCTCCATAAGCAAATTTTGCTGCGCAAATTGTTTTTCAATGGCCGAAAACCAAATCTAGTCACTTTTTTTGCTACAGCTGATATTCCTAGCTCTTTAAATTATTTAAAAATAATAATAATAACAACAACAAAAAATAAAATAAATAAATAAATAAATAAATAATTGTCAGTTCATGTGGTTTTAGTTAAATTGTGGGTGAGATTTACTGAAGTGAACCGCTATTTATAACAGGTCTTTTGCCTTTTCTAGGATACAGTGTTGCTGAAAGTTTCTTTTAAAAGAAGTGCATTACATTATTGCATCACTCCATAAAAAAGTAACTAATTGCATTACGTAGTTACTTTTATGGAAAGCAGTGCATTACGTTACTTTGTTACTTTTTGGTCTGAAGTTACATTTTTGCCAACTGTAAAGGCCCTTTGACACCAAAAGTGAAATTAATAAGCCTCTTGCAACTTCTGGTACTTATTTGAAAATAGTAGCTCCGATATTTTCTTGTGAATTTAAAAGTAATGCATTGCATTACTCGTTACTTGAAAAAAGTAATCTGATTACTTGACTTGCGTTACTTGTAATGCATTACCCCCAACACTGATGGGATCATTATAGCGATTTCCACGAAGCAGAAAAGACACACTTCAGCTTTAACTGAGGTCTCCGTGATCTCTGCAGGGAGTCGTGGGAGGAGTGATGATTATAACACCCAACAACATCATGTTTGACCCGCACAAATCTGACCCGCTGGTGATCGAGAACGGCTGTGAGGAGTACGGTCTCATCTGTCCCATGGAGGAGGTGCTGTCCGTGGCTCTGTATGACGACGTGTCCCGGATGAAGCTCAAGGACGCGCTGCCGTCGTAAGAAACAGACCTCTGTCTTTAAAATCTCTTATATTTTGTTGTTGTCTTAGAAAGCCCTCTCTGTGTTGTTTATGGTTTTAAAAATATTTGTTTAATTGATTATGTGCTTGTGTTCACCACTAGAAACAAGCTGCAGGTTTTGTTTTGGGATGGAAATTAAATTGTTTTAGCACTATTAAGATTTTATTATGTTACAGTAGGACCTTTATTTTGGAATATATGAGCTGTCAGATTATTTTTTTTTTTTTCCATTTGAATATTTAAACGGGTCTAATTTATCATGATTCAGTTTGTATCACAGCTATGTGGTCTCAATATTTGTTCAGTAAATATTTATGTATCCACTGTTTAAATGGATTTTAGTATTTAATATTTTAATACGCTGAATGACCAATAACAATTCAGTTTTTTTTAATTAAATAATTATTTACTTATTTATTTTCATTTAATTTATTTTTAACTTATTTAATTTTTTTATTTTATTACTTCTATTTTTATCTATTTAAATATAACTGAGTGCATTATTTTTTATATCATTTATTTTATTCTAACTTTATTTTATTCTTTATTTTATTATATATATATATTAATTTATTGAAATGTAATTTCATTTTTTTATTGTTCATTTTATTACATATATTAATTTATTTAATTTATTTTAATTTTTCATTTAATTTTCATTTATTTTATTTTTAAAAAAATGCATTTTCTTCTTTTCTTCTTTTTTTCAACCTTTTTTTTTCTACTTTACCTTATGTATTCATTAATTAAATTAATTATTTATTTTTACTTTAACCACACATTTACAGAAAAGGCTTAATGGCAAAATGAGCAATGTTATATGTAAGTTCATATTTTATAAACAGTGTGATAGTAGCATATTTTAAGCATTTATTCATCATGCTGCAAATTTCCCCATACATTTTTGTTTATTCTCACAAACTGAGGGATGAATCAATTTCACCTTTCAATTTTTTTTTCACTCATTTCATTTTGGTTCAGCTTTGACTCCAAAAATCACTTTTATCCCTTAAGTTTTGTCATATTTCTGTTTTTTTTTCAGTTGAGTCTTGAGTTTGTTCATTTTGGATGTTTTGTTTGTTTTTCTCTTTAATTTCACCATCTCCACCCTCATGATGATGATGATGATGATGATGGCCGCTGTTGTCGGCGGTAGTGATGAACCCCAGGATCTCTGTCCGTTATATAGGCCGGCGAGTGGGAGGAGCTTCCCTCCGAACGAGATCTGAAACCCTTTAGTCGTTACGAAGCTCTCGGTGCGCCCCAACCAACCAATCGTGTTAGACGATATCGAAACGGCCGTCTCTGAGATATCAGAGTGCCAGATCGCTGACAAATCGCCATCGGACGAAGGTTTCACCGAACTAGAGCTACTACAGAGCGAGTCTAGCACCACCTGCTCCTGCCTGGAGGGGCGCCACTACAGGAGCAAAGAAAGACCAAAACAGACAAAGCCGAGACGTCTTATCGCGTTGAGGAAGACGAGGATGAAGGCCTTCACAAACCGTTCCACAGATGACACCGCAGAGCTGCTACACTCTAAACCCACGGCACTGATGCATGATGGGAAGGATGCTACCACAGAAGTGAATGAAGAAACCAAAACTAGAGGTGAAACATTAGTGAATGGAGTCTCGGCAATTGAGGCGACCACACGCGACCAAAAAGCAAAGGCGACCCTAGAGGACTCTGGGAAATGTAGTG